>NC_085867.1:36025732-36134787 GCF_034702125.1 Engraulis encrasicolus | reverse complement strand
GTGACGGCACCATTGGTCCAATATTTCAAAAAATGCAACAACAAAAAAATCTCTGAATACATTTCTTCACCAATCCAAGGGTGTACAGTAGGGCTGGGTATCGCAGCCATATTCCTGTATCGATTCGATTTCGATTCTTAGGGCTTTGAATCGATTAATCACGATTCAATTCGATTTGATTCGATTCACTCTGAATCGATTCAATCCATTCCCTTCTTGGTGCCAGGATTCCCCAAAAAGATGCTGTTGCCTATCTTTATATAAAAATGTCAAAGGGCTGTGGCTTGACAGAGTTAACAGATTGCTAATTTGTAATAAGTAGGCTTAGGCCTAATTGACTAATACCTACTGGGTATTTTCCATAGACCTAAATTAAACAAAAAGAATCAAAAAATCGGATTTTGTGCCCTGTGAATCGATTATGTGAATTTTAAATGGTATCGATCGATTATCGATTAAATCAATTATTTTACCCAGCCCTGGTGTACAGTAATGTACATACATTTTTACATTCAGCTGTTGACATTCACTGACGCTGCAAAACATTTTTTTTTTTTTGGTGTGAGCGTAAGGCCTACGTCTCACCTTCCCTCTAATTATTGACAATTTATGTTTTCTGTGTGTTTAACCCTCTAGCTACCAGAATTTTTTTTGAATAGGCCGGAATCCTACCAGGAATTCTAAGGAAAAATTGACATTTTGGTCATATTCTAAATAATGTCAAATAACTTGAAAAGAAATGAAAAGTGTCAATTACAAGTTACTTTCATATTAAAGTAGAGAAAACACACTTTCAAATGGTATATCATTTATGGATAATTAATTGTTCAGTATTACCATAGAGTGCCTTTGATGTGGATTAAATGATAAAAATTTGATAAAATCCGATATTATCTAGGCCTATCTGTCTATATATCTATATATTTAGGCCTATATATCTATCTATCGATCTCTCTATCCATCTATCTATCTATCCTTACGTCTATCCATCCATCCATCTAGGGTCAAAGTTGAACAATGATCATGTGACGACAACAAATGTCGTTCACCCAAAAGTCCTGTTTTCAAGCGGTTTCAAGCGGTATAATTGTAATGGACTACACTAGCTAATAATGTTTGAACTAAACCATGCCAAAGACGTGTAAGGATAACCGTAGAAGTGTCCGCGATAGCAGACAGGACATGAATGGAGCTCTAGGAAGTTTCCCCTCCCAATTTGGCACAGGTAAGACGCGCCAGGCATCACCGACTTTGACCGGAATTGAAGTGCTACAAACACCACGTTGGTAGGCTATTATAGGAAGTTAGCCTTCAACTCAACGTCTTCGCGCACATTTTTATGAAGGACAACGTGGAGTAGTAACAGTCCTTGACTGCTTTGCCAAAGCTGACACGCAAAATGAGTAGCCAATTGTTCCATGCTGCGCTTCCTTCACGATGCGCTGTTACGCAGAGCTGTCGCTGTAAGTTGTTCCAGGAAACAAAGATAGTTGAATACCAACACATGGTTTGACTCTGAAAACACACCGAAGACAGTTTACATTTTTAATATGTAGCGTGTAGACATCGGCTGGACAGTTGTGTTTGCTATTTAGGACCATGGCAGAACTCATCACAGTTGAACACCATCTCATAAGCCTAATAAAACAACATGATCTAAAAATAGCCTAAATAGTCATACACATGTGCTGTTGACCATGAAAATAGATCGAAGAGGGTTGGAAGTTTTCATATTTAGTGTATATTGGTTGTAGAAACAGAATGGTTGTGTTTGTAGCCATCCAATCTCGGACGGCCGTCATTTGAATTGACGGAAGATTGCCAAATCGCATAAAGCGGCGCATCTCGAAATAAAATCTAAAATACTGAAAAATAATATAATATAAACATATAGTTTTTATACTGAAAGTATATCGAGGAGGGTCTGTAATATTGAGCTAAAGTGTTTGAAAGCTGGAAAAACTGCATGATGACGGCCGTTCAGCCGTATTTTCATATGAAAATATTCCGGCCGGCTGCGGCCGTTCTGGTACAGATCCAGCCGGACGTTATGGTAGCTAAAGGGTTAACAGATCAGGTCTTCAAAATGAAGACTTGGCAAGAGAGGCATACAGGAACGCAATGAAAAATCAGCACATAGATTTCAGCATCTCAACATCAAATCTCACATATGAGTGGGCCCAGGACGGAGAAACAGCTCACCCTCATATGCAACAGAATATGTGTAGGCACACTATGATGGACATTTGTTTGTGAAATTTAAATATGAGCATTAAGTGTGTGTATGCACAATTTTTGTTTGGTACAAATGTTTTGGAAATTTAGTTTTGTAATAGAAATATTGAGTTTGGCCCACGACTTTGTTCCAGATTTTGATTTTGGCCCTCTATCAATTTGAGTTTGACATCCCTGTAATAACCTGTAGGCCTGTGTCTGGGATATTTTTAAAATCACAGTTCAGTGAATAGGCCTACCCATTTTTTTAAAATCAGCATTTTACACCAGGTTTACTTACCTCCATGTTTAGCTGGCTCAAGTCCCTTTTGCCGAGGTTGGGAACAGATGTGGCCGGCACACCTCCTTTTAAATGAAGGCAGAGCCTCTTGCCCAGAGGAATTCGTGGCCCGGCACCTGCCTTCCCGAGCAGTTTGGCAAAGGTCTTGGCTAGGTTCCTCTGAAGGCTGCAGCTGGTGGTCCTCGCTCTTCTGCTTTGCAATTCTAATATTACGCCTCCTCTGCCTGATACTCCTGTTTTTAATTGTTTTTTTCTGATTCTTGCAAATCGAGCAGTACATGCAGCTAAAAAGCCACAGCCTGTATCTGCCATGTCTCCCATTTCCATCGCTTTGCTTCGTGGCATGACTGCTAGGTCAAACATAACTCAATTGATCACATTTGCTCAAACGGAACTCAGTGTATTATCAACCCTGACCTTCCATGGATTGTTAAAACTGGATGTGTAGGAATATTCCTTGGATACAGTATTATGACATCACAACAGAACGTGACCATGTGTGACGTTAGTAGAGCAGATTAAAGGCCTTTTTCAGGAGAATCGTTCACTTTGGTATAAAAGCATGACATTTGGCACAGATACTCTCTAAGGGTCACTTTTTGGGAAAAAAAAGAGCTGGCCACGCAAAAATTCAATATAGCGGCCATTTTTCAAGATGGCTGCCACTGCTACTGAATGGTTAGTGTAAAACACATTAACTTTGGTTTAAAAACATTACATTTGTCTCAAATACTCTCTAAGGGTCACTTTTTAGTCAAAAGCACTGGCTGCCATTTTTCAAGATGGCCGCCTTTACTACTATTGGTTAGTGTAAAAGTCACTTACTTTGGTATAGAAACATAACTTGTTTGGACAGCAGCTTAACTCATTCATTTAATCAAAGCCAGGAACGGGCGAGTCAGGGTGCCGTATTCCGTGTATTTCATTGTGAAAGGTAAAACTGTAAAATACAACATAAAACGAAAAGGTATTCAATTTAAAGTCCATAAATATTAGCTGAATCTTGAGATGAAGGGACGATTACGGGAGGGACTATTACGAGAGGTATTGTATATGGGTAAGAGATCAAGAAAAATGTACGATATTTGAATAAGCAGTTAAATCACAATTTAGGTCAATCAGAGGGATAAGAAAAGAAGACAGATTAAGATGGATTACTCACAGACAAAGCTTTCATATGGGTTGTGTAAGACACAGACAAAGGATGCAGACGTACGGAGGAAGCTGTTATGATTTCTGGTAACTGATTGGTTGCTATGCCGACTAAACAAAACTGGAAGAAGCACGGGGAACTTAAAGAGACAGAACATGCAGGCACACTTAATCTATGATGGACATAGAGCTCTTCAGCGTTGACGTCAACTTGTATGCGGCGTTTGGACTTCCGGTTCGATGGCGATTTTTTACATTGCAAAACGCCATAGAGATTCAGGTTTGGCAAAAATACAAGTTGCACGGCAACAACGAACATTAGCGTGTCCCCGCATCCCTTTCTCATTAGTGGAACGGATCGTATCATCATGTTGGTGTATTCACATGTTAAATCATGACGATTATAATTCAATATTGCTAACCCCTTTCTGATCATTAAAACTTCCGAACTACATACTTTCCTTTGGTTGCCATGGGTACAACCCTCCGCACGTACATGCCGTTAGATACAGGCGCCGCTTCTGTAGTCGCCAAAAGCTTCCGGGTTTAGCATATGGACGCAACATCGTATTTATGTCGAAGTTTGACACAAAATGATCAACCATGTCATACCTACAGCCTATTTTTAACACCCTTGACAGTTTGCGGGGGTTCGCTAAGTGCGTGCTTGCACTCGGAGCTTATTTGAAATTTACCCCTATTCATTCCCAATGGAGGCCGGAAGCCGATACGAACCAGGAAGTCCTTAAATGCTAACATGAAAGACTACAATCTACTACATGCTTCCGCGTTACTGAAGAACTCTATTTGTTTGTGAAATTTAAATATGAGCATTAAGTGTGTGTATGCACAATTTTCCTTTGGTACAAATGTTTTGCAAATTTAGTTTTGTAAAAGAGATATTAGTTTGGCCCACGACTTTGTGCCAGATTTTGATTTTGGCCCTCTATCAATTTGAGTTTGACATCCCTGTAATAACCTGTAGGCCTGTGTCTGGGATATTTTTAAAATTACAGTTAAGTGAATAGGCCTACCCAATTTTTTAAAATCAGCATTTTTACACCAGGTTTACTTACCTACATGTTAAGCTGGCTCAGGTCCCTTTTGCCGAGGTTGGGAACAGATGTGGCCGGCATGCCATCTTTTAAATGAAGGCAGAGCCTCTTGCCCAGAGGAATTCCAGCCCCTTTTCCGGGGCTGAGGTGCAGTGGCCCGGCACCTGCCTTCCCGAGCAGTTTGGCCAAGGTCTTGGCTAGGTTCCTTGGAAGGCTGCTGCTGGTGGTCCTCGCTCTCCTGCTTTGCAATGCTAATACAAGTATTACGCCTCCTCAGCCTGATATTCCTGTTTTTAATTGTTTTTTTCTGATTCTTGCAAATAGAGCGGTATATGCAGCTAAAAAGCCACAGCCTGTATCTGCCATGTCTTCAATTTCCATCTCTTTGCTTCATGGCATGACTGCTAGGTCAAACAGAACTCAATTGATCACATTTGCTCAAACGGAACTCTCAGTGTATTATCAACCCTGACTTTCCATGGATTGTTAAAACTGGATGTGTAGGAATATTCCTCGCAGTGTTGCCAAAAGAAAATCAGCCAAAGTCGCTATGGGCTTGCTGAAAAGTCGCTACGTATGACGTCACAATGTCACGCACGGCGCGCTGATCTACAGAAAATGTGCCCACATACCTTTGTCCACAGTACAAATGGGCGGTGCTAGCTACTTTTTGGAGATCAGAGCTAATCTGCAGCCCTGCTTAACCGTGGGAAACACTTCTGACATTATGTGGAAAAACGATGAATTTGTCACTGAAAATGCACATTTTAGAAAGTCGCCAGATGCACCAGTCGCTAAGGGCGCCAGAATTTTTTTTGACGCCAGTGCCCGGGATTCACTGCGGTCTGTGCGGCCAGCCTGCTAGTGCTCATTAAAATTGGTCATACCGATATGCACATCCCAAGGAGCCGTCATGGTAGCTTTTGTGATACGCTCCGGATTATCATCAGTGTCGCCAGACCAAATCCCGCCCAAAAGGTTCTCAAACACCGCCAAAATGCGCTAAATTCCGCCCAAATTCAACAAATTACATTGACTTCTATGGGCCCAAAACGGCTTAAAAAAACGCCAAATGGCCAATTTTTCTCGTTTTTGCCCGCCGACGCTCATCCAAAGTAGCCATCTGGCAACACTGATTATCATGCCCCCTGTATCTGCTTGTAGGGTAGACTGAGTGTTGAGGTAAATCAAACATACCTGTGTAACAACAAGACTGATCTAATTCCAAAGTGTAGTCATAACATAAATGACAGTCCCAAAACAATTGACCATATCGAAGATTGTGTAATCTCGGTTTACGTTGACATTAGGTTCCTGCCATATCTTTGTCCCATATCGCTTGCCGTAGCCTAATACAAGCAGATTACATGTGCATGAGAATTCCTGTGCGTATCACAAAAGCTGCCACACCGTAGTGCATCATGTATCACATCTGTCTCTACCTGCCACTGAAAATGCATTGTGTGGTGTCGTGGGGAGGGAGACTGATTTGCCTCTCACAAGACAAGCGAAGTTGTCGCTAGATTCGGCCAGATTGAGCCTGAAAAGTCGTTAAGTCGCTAGATGTTTTTTTTTGTCGCCAGAGGTGGCCAAAAATCGCCAAATCTAGCGACAAAGTCGCTAAATTGGCAACAGTGATTCCTTGGATACAGTATGACATCACAACAGAACGTGACCATGTGTGACGTCTAGAGCTGGGCGGTATACCATTGAAAAAACGTGATCTCGGTTTACACTACACAAGGTTCTCATTTTGATGAGAGATGGTTTTGTTGTTATTGTTGTTGTTGATTATAGCCTGCTATGTTATGTGCGTGAGCTTCATACTCCGTGTCACACTTCCAAAGATTCTAATTCATAAGTCTCTGACACTTCATTTCAACTCTGCTAAGTCCACTGTTGTTGCTGTTCTACTAGGGAATGTCACCACAATGTAAGATCAGGCATGAAAATCCCTCACCTTTCGGCGAAATTCGCCGTTTTGAAATCAAAATGGGTAATTTCTGTGAATCGTGTAGATCCGAGGAGAACATTTTGGGGGGGGGGTTCTCGAGCGAGGAGAAAAGTGTAGCGCCAACTTACTGTATCATTGTGTAGCGCGTACCTATGTTCCCACGCCCCATTGGTCCCACAGCCCATTGGTCCCACGTCACTAAGACTTTTATTCATTATTTAGGCCCATTGGTCCCACAGCCCATTGGTCCCACATTGCTTTTTTATTTGAATTTTTAGGCCCATTAGTCCCACGGGACTCACTAATTCGACGCCCTTTCGGTACTTACCGCTTACGTCATACGACCCTAAACCTAAACCCTAACCCTAACCTTAACCCTAAACCTAACCCTTACCTTTAATTGCTTTTCCCACAGCCCATTGAAGTGTTTGTGATGTGGGACCAACGGACCTAAAATTAAATTAAAAAATCTTAGTGATGTGGGACCAATGGGCTGTGGGACCATTGGGCCTAATTTTGAAAAAACGCAAAAGTCTTAGCAATGTGGGACCAATGGGCTGTGGGACCAATGGGCCGTGGGAACATTGGGCTGACCCCCGCTCTACCGCAATAAAACTTCATACAGTTTCATGAGAGATTCCACAACTGACAATGACGTTTGACCAATCACTGCATTTGTTGCTGTCGGCACAGCCAATAACGTTAAGTCCAGCCCTTCAAACTTTTCTTTGAAAGTGCAATTTAAAACAGGTGCCGCTTTGGTGGCAGCAAACATCTTTCTTAGTTCTAGAACATCTCTGATCATAAGAACATGTCCAAACGATCTGTCACACATAGTCTACACGTTTCCCAGAGAGGTAGCTATTTGAGATCATGATTCTTGTTATGAGAACATCAGGACGCAAGCATTTCGATGAGAAGTGAGTGGATGTTGTTAGCCACAGTGGTTAAGCTGATTTTCCTAATAATATGAAACCGCATTTGCCCTCCACGTTAAAAAGTATTTATTCTCAAAAGAGCTCCGTTAATGAAAGCTTGGATAGTCCTATGGCACTTTTCCTGACGGCTATTTTAACGGGTCTGTGCGCTACAACAAATGAAAGCGTCAGCTAAGTGAAATGTAATGTAATAATGTAATGTACAAAATGGCGAAAGTATCTAGTAGGAGCTACGGGGAAGAAGTGCATACTGTACAGGCTACGCGAAGCATCAAACATCATGCTTCGAATCACATGCTGCAGCTTCTTATAGCACGTGAGAGGGAGAAAGAGCGAAGCCTAAAGCTGGGCTTACACTGTGCGATTTTTGCCCCTCGCACGACTTTTTGAGAGTTGGGCCGATTTCTTGCTCAATCGCAGGTCAATCGTGAGTCTCGCATCGTGCAGTGTACATGGGGTAACGACAAGCGATTTTGCCTCACGATCGTGCAATCGCAGGGTTGCAAGAAAATCTAAACGGGCCGTGCGATTCGCTGTTGAGTCCGACCTCATCTCCACCTCAGGTGCGCAAGCTCCCTTCTCTGTAGACGGGGAAACGTGCCTGTCGCGTGGTACAGTGGAAGCATTTCGCTCGCATCCGGCTGTCGGCTCGTGTAGTGTGAGGACGTGAGTCGTCAGCTGTGAACTTTTAAACAGTGAAATTCCATCGTGCAGTGTGAGCAGAAGCTTAAGACCCACGAGTGAAAATATCGCACAGTGTATGCCCGGCTTAACTTAGTCAATCGTTTGACACGGGACAAATTGTTATAGGAATCATGCCAAGTATTTTGTAATCCCTTGGTAGCCTATGTCTAAATGACATATTAAAAATCTACCGATTTATATTTAGTGGAACACGGTCAAACAGTTTTTTTCACGGTCAAAGTTGGAGCTTTCCTATTGTTTTTTTCATAGGGAAACATATATGCTAGGTGAATGGACTAAAATGTGAGTAGTTTGGATACAATTTCAGTAGATTATCCAAACTGTGACAGATTTTTTTGTATTAGGCCTACAAGTTGTCTGAAATATGATGATTAATAGACTGAAGGCCAAGACAGTCTATCTTGCTTAGTTATCGAAATTATAATTACCCTGCAGGAGACAAGCCCATTTTTTAACAGAAATTGTATAACATCCTTAGTTTCACATTGCCGGTTGTTTCCCACTCGAAATGTTGCGTGTTTATGAGGAAATTGCGATTAATGTAGCGAAAATTATTACTAACGGTCCAATCCAAAGGCCGGTTGCTACACATCCACCAATGGCATTTTCCGGCGAGTTAACGTCACACCAGGAAGTGAACGTTCTCGTCTTGTGTGAACGTGTGAAGTCTTCACGGAGAAACTTTCAGGTAAGACTTCATAATGTTTCATAATGACTACACATTTGATATATGTATTTCCATTGTTGTAAATCATTTTAATGCTACAACTCTTTTCTGCTGCCATTGTTGTTGGTCATAACGTCGATGGTCATGTGCCAGCTGCCCAGGATGATATGGGGGTAATGGCAAACAACCTTCTGCCTTTAGATCAGGCCATTTCATATTTGTCTCTAAACTATGGAGGCCAATTTCATGTCATCGTTCCTTATAGGAGTAATTTTCTCCCTTGTGTTGTTTTCTGTCATTGCAGATGCGATGTCCCAACAAGAATCTGCCAGTAGGCTACCACATGTAAGTACACACACTCCCAGTATAAGAAAGCAAATTTACATCAATCAATACATTGTGCAGTTTTAGTCTGTTAATGTGACTATTACCAGTCAAGTAGGCCTACCCAGATTGTGCAGATGTAAGCTTACCACTCTGTTGCGGATAAGCACATTTCTCCTTGGGAACTCAGAGCCTTGGAAGTACTGTAAATTGTCTTGTGAATGTGGTCTTTGGTAATTTTTCAAATACTACCTTTACAATATGCTTCCTGATTCTAGACCTGAGATCCAATTCCTCTGTAAAGCCATTATTGTTATATTTAATAAAATACAAGACTATTGTCCATATCCATGGCTGTAGCATACAGGTCGAGTGCCATTCAATGAAATATACCTCATTCAGTATCTATTTACTGGATATTCATACCATGCTGACATTTTTTAACCCCAAAACCTGTCACTAATATACAAGTTCAGCTACTTATTAAAGTTGTTTGCATACAGAATGGATATTGTTCTCATTACCCTCCATGTGCCTTTTTTGTACCTCTCTGAACAGTACACCTCAGCAGGCACACCAGAGAAGGACCACTCCTGGATAAGGATTTGAGCTACTGTCACGACTGCCATCTACACTATATTACACACGTGAGTCATTATCATAAGCCTGGTTCTAGCAATCCATAGCCTTGCCCTGTGTGGCTCTTATGAGGTGAAGATAAACAAAATGTAACCAAGTGATTTGTACAAATAATGTCCCAAGCATAATAAACCTAACACATCAGTAAGTGAGACTGAAATTAGGCCTACACTTAGATGTTACAGTTTTTGTCTTGTGAATGTAATCTTTGGCACCTTTTTAAAATACTACCTTTTACATTATGCTTCCTGATTCTATACCTAAGACCTATTTCCTGAGTCAAGCGATCACCCTCATAATTTTTGTATAGTAATAAAATTTATACCACGGCAGTCTGGAATCTCCCATTGTGACGCACTAAATTGGGTGTTGATTAACTGTCTATATATGAACACCTGAAGTAGTCCCACTATTAGGTCACTTTTCTGACCGCATAACTCCAGTGTATCAATGCGCCAAGGCACGCACGTTCATAAATTACACACAAAAAAGTTGCAAGCATTACGCGCTGAATTGACACATGTCGCATCGCGCGTCTGGAAACACCAGCAATGTATGGTGAATCTGGAGCAAATCTTAGTAGGCCTAATCACATTTCAAACATGGTATAAGCGGGATAATTGACTTCACGGTGTGCGTATAACAGGAAAAATAATGCACACCGAGGTGTAACGGCCACTCCGCTTCGCGTCGTGGCCGCATCACCACCTGGTGTGCATTATTTTTCCTGTTATACGCACACCGTGTCGTCAATTATCCCTTACATAACTGGCACTATATCCATGGCTGTGTGTTTCAAGGCAGCAGATGTGGGAGGTGGTGATCAACGTGACTCGTGAGCAGGTGGAGGACTTCCACGGCCCCGCAGACTACTGCTTCCTGTGTGTGGCCTGGAGCCACCTGAGGACCTCCAAGAGCTGGCAAGGACACGGTCCGCATCACCCGTAAGTTTCATCTGTCTTTCACAGCTTTTTGTTCATAACATCATAATACAATTAGCTACAACAGGCAGAACTAAGCATTTTATTCAGAGGCCACTGGGCCTTTGTTCTGACACCTGACTATCTGAACTGTCTAAAATAATTTGTCAACCCTTTCTCTTGCTCTTTTCAGAACATGGACAAACAGGGTGCCCATCATCAGCTGCTGTGACGGGCCTTCCATGGTGTTGCTGTGATTATTGCAAGGACAAACAAAAACTGTTTTGTTTGGTTTATACAAACCAAAACAATATGTAAAACTACACAATTTGTACTGCTAAATCCTGCAATTGTAAGTAGTTATTACGTAATGGCTGTGTGCATTTGTATTAGTAAAAGCAGCATATAAAAATACATTACACATACGTAAAGCCTGTTCTGGCCTTTTCTGTTCAGCATTATGAGAAGTCAAATGGTAAAGGCATGTTAATATACAGGTCTCAAGCACAAGAAACATTGGGATGATAATAGTAAGATAAGTTAAAGTTAAAAAGTCAACACGACTCATGACGTAAATGTATATGGTGGTTCTTCTTGTGTTGTTGGTCAACACATTGCTTCAGGGACTGAAAGCAGTACTATGTATTACTTAAGTCATATTGGTTGAGACATGAGGTACGTTTAATGAAATGTAAATGACTGTTATTAAAATGGAGGATAAAGGGCTGGAGCTGGAGCTCGCTGGCAGGTTCCATCTTCATGATCTCCACACACCCATCTGAATGAACAAATATGAAAAATAAACCAGGAAGTTTTAATCATGAAGCTGTGGTACCATGGTGTATGAAAATAGCTGGATAGCTGTTTTGTCTGTGGGATGTTCAAGCATATACAAACACACCACATCATTTTAAAAATGTCATACATGCTTTAACAACCGTTGCGCATAAAGGTAAATCACTCCAATGTCACTTCATGTTCTACTTCAGTAATTCTAGTGGCAAATATCTTTGTAGTAGCTGTACATTGGCATTTTCTGACATCGATTTAGCAGTAGGCCTAGTGTGTGTTGACCTTTCATATCTGTTTAGCTACATACACCACCGTCAGGATACTATGTGTGGTGGGCTAGACATTAAATACAGGGCACATCAAGATTCCTGGTGGCACTTCAAATTGGCCTAGAACTATTCATACAAAGCCTACCCATCTGATGATGAATTACTGGAGTATATGCTGTCTGTGGATAGCTGGTACATGCATGAAGTAAGTTAGGGTCAATTAATCTGATGTTGAACATAATTTGAAGAACATGCCCGCAGACATGGCAGCACAAGAACGTAGGCTATTGCTTTCAAAAAACAAAGTAGCCTTATGAAAAGGGACTGGAGGCTTGGAGACATTGAAAATGGACTAGCTCTTAAACGCATTGGCTCCTTAGACATAATTCTTCTGTAACTTTTCGGCTACTCCTACGAGCCATGCGTGCGGTGCACCTCCTTTTCCATTACCTTGCTTTCAGTGATCACTGGCCTACTTGTTTTGAGAGAAGGCTCACAACTATAGTCGCAGATTGCATTGTGCAGGTAGAAATGACAGAAAAAAGAGGTTTAGGAACATTTCATATAGATTTTTCCAAATTGTGTTTTTTATCAACTACAAACCCCATAGTCTTCAAATCCACCTGTTTCCATTTTTTTTCCGAAGTGGAAACGCCCAAAATCCAAGATGGCGGATATGCAGTCAGATTCTAACACAATTTAATGTAATGGAAGGAAACAGGTCATATACATTTTTGGAATTGGTGTTTTTTAGCATCTCTTGGACCCCCTGAATACAAAACTACCTGATTCTATTTCCCCCCTTCATTTTTCAGGCCAAATTTTCGCCCAAAATCCAAGATGGCTGACATAACATATAGCAAAAATGACATGTTTGGTGTTTTGAGGTCTCTAAAGTCAGTGTTTTTTTTCTTGTATTTTTAATATTCTTGATGTGTACAGGACCGTTCAGTCAGTCATTACATGAACTTTTTCAAAAATCATTTAAAATGTATAAAAATTCAACATGACATCTATAAAACGATTGCGCACCTCTCTATATGGCCAGCTAATGTGTCTCATCCCAAATCTGAGCTGGCCCCTTTGATAATTTGTGTTTTATATTTCTAGGACCCCCTCTGAAAACAAAACAATCTGTTTCCAATTTTTAGAAGCAAAATCCAAGATGGCCAACATTTGGTATTTTCAGGTTTATTAAGCTATTATGCTATGTTGTACGCCTATTGGTAATATTTTGATAGGCACATAACTGTCATTACATTAAATGTTTCGTCTCATAGGAAGAGCATCTGGAATTTGGGGTGACACACTGTGCACACTGCGCACATGTCGGCTAACAATTGGCTAGTTGCAAAAAGTTGGCCTGTTGCCTCCAACTAAACTCTCTAGACTGATCAGAAAGTAAAAGAAAATCCTATTAATTCATTTCATAGAACAACTGTCCAAAAGAATGGACAAGAGGACCACCTTCATGAAATTCCCAACATTACAGAATAATGTGCAGCATCATTGAGGGAGCCAGTTTCATTTCATTTTTATGTCAATTATTTTCATAAAAGATTCACGCTTGTGCCACGGTCCCTCATGATGCCAAAGGTCTCACAAAGGTCAGTGTATGATAGTGTGGCCATTACTAGGATCGTGGGTGTGCTCTCACTGTCAGGCCAATTAACCAGTCTCTTTGCTGCAGCTTTTAAAACTTTGCTGCAGCTGTCTGCTGTGGGAGCAGACTGGTTTTTAAAGGGATTTGGTGCACCTATGCACCATCTCCACTCATGAGCAATCAGCAGTCAGCGCACCTGCCAATCCTGCACCTGAAACACAGACAGACCAAGGAACCAGCAGGGAGGACAGCCAAGCCCCCTTGAGTCATGACATAAGGTAATACTTTGGGTTTGGGTTAAAATAACAGAAGGCCTTGATTCCAAGTCGTGTGAGCCCACTCTCCTCTTCTTCACTACACATGGCTTCAGAATTGGGATGACTTGCTGTGAGGCCAACATAGGCATGCCAACCGGATGAGCCACAACAGACCCGCAGAGACGTGATCTCAATGGATGCTACTGATGGGTGAAGCATAATGATTGACACCATGGATGATATAGGCCTAAGTCTGTTGGGAGTTATATGAGGGACGTTCTAAGCGTGTGAAGCACATGAGTGGGCTTACCGTAGGGAAGACCATATCAGGGTATGACCCATCACTAGAGTTGAGGATATTCTCTGACTGTCATGCCAGAGAGCCTAGTTCTGTGAGCAGAGAGCATGGCAAGATTGTTGGCATTGGAGGAATGCAACATCCCGGATAGAACATACGGTTTCACAGCCTTCAGATAAGCTGAGGCCGACCTTGAAGCAACTTTGTAGCCCTTTGCCTTGATATAGGCAGCCAATCCAGTGAATGTGCATATTACTGTACAGGTAGCACTGCATAATAGGTAGGCCTACTGTACATGAAGTGATTCATAGCAATTGTTGTTGGAACAATAATTTGGACCAGCACGGAATCCTCTGTGCTCGAATTCACAAATGAATGGCTTCAGAGTAGAGTAGAGTATCATTTATTGATTTATAGACCTGAAAGCACCATTAATGTTGATTTTGCTAAACAAAACGTCTTCCATCTTGGATTTTGTAATGGGTTTAGTTTATGTAATGGCTGACTTCATGTAACAAATATTACCAAAACAAGTCAACAATGGCTTTATAGACTTCAAAATATTAAATATGCCAATTTCGCATAAATTATGTCAGCCATCTTGGATTTTGCCCCCAAAAATGAAGGAAAACATTGAAAATAAGTTGTTTTTTATTCAATGTGGCCCTGGAATTATAAAAAAGTTCAATTGAACCTTAAAACGGAATTAATGGTGACATTTCTGCACACAATGGCAGCCATCTTGAATTTGCCACTAAATGTTCACGAAAAAAATGGAAACAGGTGGATTTGTATTCGGGGGGGTCCTAGAAGTAAAAAAAAACACCAAATGGAAAAATCTATATGAAATGTTCCAAAACTTACATATGCACCTATACTAGCATGTTGCAAGACTGTTCAACTTGTATGTAATAGTCATTTTCCCCCGTCATTAGGCCTACGTTTAAATTACAACGTGATGAATGAAGTGGGTGACATGAGAATGGGACTCGCTAGCTAGTTCTAAGCTAATATTAGTTGCTAATAAGCAAATATAAGTGCCATTATAAACTACCCTTCAAGATTTCATTACCGTTATATATTGATATTCGCCACACTTATTGATCAGCAGTTTTTTCATGGGTTATGTTTCAGTGAAAATCAAGGTTTCTTTATTGACACTTACCACGGAGATTCTTTAAGTATATGAGTACAAGAGTACAACCAGACAGAGAGGAAAAAAGTCCCCAACACGAATGCTCCAGACAGCGCGTGAATGCTTCAGACAGTGGAACCCGAGGACGTTTATGCCTTGTTGTCACGGAGACGCGCAATTTCGCTGTAGTTGTCCTGAGTAAATGCCTGTTCAAAAATGAGACGCTTTAAAACGATATTTTCGCTAAATGCGCGCGAAACAAAGGTGGAAACAAATCAAATACTACTTTCCGGGTTTTTATAATGCTATACTCAAAAAATGGGCTTGTATCTTTGATGGTAACTATTGAATTGACATTTTTGGGGTCCGGCCTTCAGTCTATAACTGTTCAAACGAGATCACAACCAGGCAAGCGTTGAGGGGACATTAGATAGTGAGGAGGGGTGTTTCTGCCATTGGGGGGCATTAGGCATTGGCAGGGTTTTGATGAGGTCAATGGGGTGTAGACGGTGGGCTAGATTTCGTAGCTCCTTTAGAAAACGAGTTTCGTTCTCACTCTCGAGTGGCAACTTGATTTTTCTAATATGACCTCCTGACAATATGTAAAGCAATATTCTGGCTGTTGCCACGCTATATTAAAAAATAACGAAAATAAAAAAGGCTGGGTGACGTCACATAATGCACAGTGAATGGGAAGTCTCCGCCCCTCAAAGTTGAAAAGGGAATATTTATCCGCATATCGGGCTTTTTTCATGGGCAGATAATTCACCTAATCATTGAAACAACGTAGGTATTTCATTCCTGACCATTTTCCTGTTACTGGAAAAAATAACACAGCTTGCATTTCTTTACTGACACAGTTTTTTGGCGAATTGATCTACCCCCCGTCACCTCATTGCTCTATTGCTTTGAGGGAACAGACCTGTCCTCTTTTTGACATTTATCTCTCGTTGCCCAATGATGGTCAAACAGTCGAACACTAACAGCGAAAAAGAGCACTTCTGAAAGTTTGAGAAAAATATTTTTTTTGCATGTACACAACAAGTGAGCCCACTTACCCCCCAACTTGTAACTTTTTGCCATGAAATCTGACGGTTCCGGGTAGCATGCACGCGCTAGCTGTATTCTGCTTCGTTGACTTTGCATTGACGTGACGTCACTCGGTTGGCTATTATTTGTTGTCATTTTTATAAATCAATGTGCAAGTTTTGAGGATGGCAACAGCCAAAATATTGATTAATGGGTTGTCAGGGGGTTATATAAGCAAAAATAAAGTTGCCACTCGTTAACACCAACGAACTGACAAGATATGAGACTGGGCCCACCACCTAGTGTTAGGAAGCGTATGATGAGGTGAAAGGGGAATTTATTTTTTTTAAAGGCTGAGAACCAAACCCCTCCCCCTCATCAGACATGACAGCATGACAATCATGAAGTAACCAAGATGGTTGGCAGTTCTTCTTATGTTCACTGTCCCTGGGTCGCGTCAGTATGCTCAAAATTCATCATTTACAGGTTTTAGCTAAATTTTCTCCCATGGGAGACCATGCCCCCAGACCCCCTTAGTATGACTCTTATACAACACTGTCCCCCAAAAACGCCACTGCACACCACACCTGCGTGCACACCGCTGCAGCACACCGCCGCTCCGTGCCATCGCACCACGCCGCACCTTTCTCACCTTTTTCACCCCTGACCCGTTTTCATGCCTGAAGATGTTGATTGAACTAATGAAATAATTGGCTAGATCAGGGGTCCCCAAACTAAGGCCCGGGGGCCGGATGCGGCCCGCCAGGCCCCTTTGACCGGCCCTCCACCTCTCTGCATCTCACCATTTGAACTGGCCCAAAGAAGCAATCCTCACAGAAAATTCATATTTTATTTTGTTTATCAACAGGCCTTCCTACAGTTTAATTTTCACTAACTTAGTGTGAATCACCAGAAGTTTCTTGTCTTGATAGTTTCTCATCTCACTGTAATATAAACAGGCCTACCATTTCTATTGTATCACTCCTAAACTGTCAATCACCATATTTTTCTAACCTTTCCTTGCTATTTTTACATGGTTATTGGAAATTAAAAGGAATACCTGTGGTATTTCAAATTGAAAAAATATGTGAAGTAATGGCGATTGCCGTGCTAGAAATTATGGCTAGAACAGGCCCCTATGGCTAGAACAGGATCCCGGCCCCTGATCACAGTCAGGAACGATAATGTGGCCCCCAGAGAAAAAAGTTTGGGGACCCCTGGGCTAGATGATAGTGAGAGTGAAACATGATGAACACACATGGCATGGATGAATCATGACAAACATTTCAATTCATTTAGCCTACATTTGATCTCACAAAGTTGAATAAAAGGCAATTCCGTGTGGTGCTATGTTAACAGGCTACAACAGTTATCTGATTCTTAACTGTATAATAAAGACAATTGTTGTGTAAACAATGTAAATCCTACTCCACGGTTTGTCAAATGCTAATACCATACCAGAACAATAACATAAAAATGTGAAGAAGATTTTGACTTAACATGACTGTCTCTGAACAACCTCTGAGAGAGAGAGAAAAAAGAAGGTCATTTGTTGACTCGCCAGTAAGACGTCCCTCTTTGACTGACATTTCATTGATTGATTATCGATTAACTAATTCAATCTCAATCAAATAAGGTCCATTTTCCAATTTTGTGTAGGCCCATATCACACACAAACTGAATGTGAAATGCCTCACAGGCGATGAAAAAACAAGGCTATTGACAACCAACAGTGTGATAACTCCCAAATTACATGTTTCACTGTTTTTAAAGACTGCTCCAATGTTCACTCTCCCTTCACTCTTCGTAAGAGCTGTCTGACAAGCTGTCATGTTCCGCAGTTTGTCCTTGGTCGTCATCATCTTCATCATCATGATCCAGGGCCAAACTATATCGGTCCATGCACACCTGCCTGTATGCCTCCCTTGTGGTGATCATAGTTTTCTTAAGGTCTTCAATTTTTTTCAGGACCACCGATTTCAGGCCTGGGTGAGTGTCTGAAAGGATTAACATATAAAGCAGTGTTTCCCATACATTGAAGAAACTATGGCGGCCCGCCATAGTTTAAATTTGGCCGCCATAGTTTACGAAAATGTTTTAAAAAAACACACACAAAAAAAAAATTATATATATATATATATTAAAACTATTTCTGTTTTTGTTTAAAATGATTTGAATTACGATTTCCTTCGCATTTTCCTCCTGGAGTAAATACATCCTATAGAGAAAACCACAAGTGCTTGAAAGACAGAGGGATCAAAAGCCTTGTTAAGTTGTTGTAGTTAAATTGGGTTTGGGAGCAATATAAAAAACCTTCAGAGAAGGGACAATTGGGATGAGTTTACTGACACTCCCCAGGCTTTGTTTTACAGTTGTAATGAGTTAGGTGACAGACCTTCATTAGCACAGCAGAGGAGACATCGGGCTGCATATAGAAATAAATGTGTAATGAATGTGAATATAGACATAAATGTGTCATACCGTATGTTGTTCAGCCCTTTTAATGGGAGGAATTTTGAAAAACTGGCCCTGTGACCAGCACCCCTCATGTAGAATGTGTATGTCTATGCGTTAACAATTTGACCGTGCTCTTAAATTCTTATCTCTGCTCCTATTTTGTTTTATTATTGTTTTCATTACATAGATATAGACCCCTGCATGAGGGACGAATGAAACTGTGTTGTAAACAAAAATGATTAACTGTACTGCATTTTTTGACAATGACAATGTACTATTATTATACATGTCATGGGTAAAATCTTATGTAGCCTGATTTCTCAAAATATAAATGGCTGAAATGCCATGCACCAATGTCATACTGTACTCATTGTTTTGCCGTTTTGCATTTACGCTGCGTGAATACACTCAGTTGACATTGGGAAATGGTCCTTATACAGTATGCATTCAAAGACTTAAATAAGTTGGAGTTGCTGTTCAATCACATGGTTAGTTATGACTATTTGTTTTATAACTAATACTGCTAGAACTCTTACCCTCCTCCATCAAAGTGGTGAGGGTTGCCTTTTTATGCTCCAGGTATCGCCAATGCTGTCTCATCTCAACTTTAACGATGGCTATCTCCTCTTCCAGTCTGGCAACTGCCATGGTTTCTCCAAGGCATTTTTCTTTTTTTGTAAACACCCGGCCTGCAAATTTAGTACAAGCAAAACAAAGACAAAGACGGAAGTACACAAAGAAATAGTGTTAAAATATAATATATACCTGTATATAAATGTAAATATGTAATAATGATAATTAACAAACCATATTCTGGCAGCTGCCAGGGGAAAGAGAAATCTTCGTGAAATTGGACCTCTGCCACCTTTGGCAGCTGTGGCATTGTACTTTGCCAGAAGGTCCTGCAGCTTCCTCTTCTCCTCAGCTTGGCCCTGGCCTTCCTCCTCTGCTTGCTTGAGTCTTTGTGGAAAGTGTCACACAACACAGGACTAGCTTAAAGCAACACATTCATGCAAAAAGTATTCACAGGCACACTATTGTAACTGAGGTAATTGCATTGATGTCAGTTGGGGTTCAAATTCACAACCTGCCATTCAATATTAAGGGTGTTACTGCTGTATGGGGATAGTAATAGGCTTCTTTGACTATACTTCCAAAGGAAATGGAGGCAAGAAAGACTCTACAGGACCCCACACATATTCATCATGATAAAGTCACTATGCTACCGTCAGCTCAATGCTTTGTGACATTTAACTGTGGACTGCACAAATATAAGAACTCCTTTGCCCCAACTTTTATAAGAATGCTTAACTGACACGACATACCCATGCAATGCACAGCTTTATGTTTTGATGTTATGTTGCATGCTGGGTATGTGACTATTGTATGCAATGCAGTGTGTGAGGTCCAAGACAAATTTCCCCTTGGGGACTATAAAGTATAGTGTACTATAGTACTTCGCTGTACAACAGTATGCTGTGCTAAAGGTCCAGAACTATACCTCAGCCTTACAATACGATATGAGGCTACAGAGTTTTATGTTGTTGCAGCCAGACAAACAGTCTTTGTATAGGCTACCTGTTGCGCTGTAAAGCTGAGCAGCGTGGTGCTTGATGTTGAGGTGGAGGTCCTCAATTTTGGACTGGGCCTCTGTCCTGCTCCCACGGGGGTGTGTTTATGGGCCCACTGCACCATGTCATTCACCCACTGGTCGACCTCAGCAGCAGAGACCCCCTCCTGCAGAAAAAAGCCATTGAGGCCCTCCTGCGCCTCTTGCAGACATATGCAGGTCTGAAAATACAAACACCAGCACCAGTACTGTTTGTAACCCATGTCCATAAGCTGTCAAGAAATTGGTTAACTGATTGTATAGAAAAAAAATGGAAGAGTAAAGTGTACGCAATAGTTTAGCACACATCCACCAGCACAATGTTGAATAAGCAGAGTTCTCCAGTAGCCTTTGACTTCCTTTTGTAAAATTAGACTATATACTATACTTTCAGTGCATACATATAAAAGCAAACCTTTTTAAATCTGCGGCACAATGCAGTGCACATGTTGTCCCGTTTTGCAGAGTTCCATGCCATGGCTGACAAGGTCAGTATGTCTGTGCGTGCTAAGGGAGAAAAGGAGAAGTGATCAACAAGTGGCACACATGTAGGAGGTCCAGGACACATTCCTTTCAGTCAAATAGAGCCTGCAGATCAATTCAATTCAATTCATTCTTTATTCCAGACCCAGGGGGATCCATAACACAGTACATACAGTGAGTCAAATATGTATTTGATCCCTTGCTCATTTTGCCCGTTTGCCCACTAATAAAGACATGATCAGTCTATAAATTTATGATAATATGTATTCAAACATGGAGAGACAGAATATCAAAAAGAAATTCCAGAAAATAACTTAAAATAATATATTTTAATTTATTTGTATTTAATTTAGGCAAATAAGTATTTGACCCCTCTAGCTAAAGAAGATAAAGTGCTTTGTGGCAAAGCCCTAGTTTTCTAGCACTGAGGTTAGATGCTTCTTTTAGTTAATGACAATGTTTGTGCATATAGTAGAAACTATTTTTGCCCATTTTTCTTTGCACATTATCTCTAAAACATTAATAGTTTGTGGCTGTAGCTTGGCAAATGGGAGGTTCAGTTCTCTCCATAGAATTACTATAGGGTTAATATTTGGAGACTGTCTAGGCCACTTCACGACTTTAATATGCTTCTTATTGAGCCACTCCTTTGTTGCTTTGACTGTATGTTGTGTATTATTGTCATGTTGGGAGATCCAAAAATGGCCCACCCTTCAGTGTAGTGGTGGAGGGACGGACATTTGCACTCAGGATTGCACATTACATGTCTCCCTCCATCCATTCATTGACGATGTGAAGTTGTCCTGTGCCTTGGCCAGATAAACACCCTCAAACCATAATGATACCACTTTCATGCATGATGGTGAGGAGGGTGTCCTTGGGATCATAGACAGCAGTACTCTTTCTCAAAACACATTGAATTGTGATAATGCCAAACAGCTTGATTTTGGTTTCATCTGACTACAGCACCTCTTTATCATATCCTAAACCAGTCTGATGTCCGTTGGCAAACCTCAAGTGGGACTGCGCAGGTTCCTTCTGAAGTAGAGGTACCATGTGTGCACTACAGGATTTTAAACCTCTGTGGCATTAAGTGCTACCAGTAGTTTTCTCAGTGATTTTGGTCCCAGTAGCTTTGATATCATTACCTAGTTCATCCCGTACAGCTCTAGGGTGATTTCTTTCTGTTCTCATGATTAGCAAATCCCTACAAAGGTCAAATCTTGCATAGAACCCCAGACAGGCTAATGGATAGTCATTTTGTATTCCTCACATTTTGGAAGAAATGCATCAACAACTGGGTCATTAATACCCAGTCTTTTTCTTGTGGCTTTGCAGCCCATTTAATCTTTGTTCAGGTCTAAAATCGTGTCCCTGATATCATTTGACCACTCTTTGGTCTTTCCCATGCTGGTGAGGTTGGAGTGTGACTGATTCACTCATACTATGGACTGATGCTGCTGATTCAATGTGTCTTTTATGCATGTTAGTATGTACAGGTGTCTTTAATTCAGATGGCAAGTTGATCGGAAGTGCCCATCTGGTCTGTGGGCCCGGAACTGTAATCAGTTGGCAGGGGATCAAATACTTATTTTGCTCAATGAAATGGAAATAAATTAATATATATTCTCTTCAGTTAATTTCTGGATTTTCTTTTTGATATTCTGTCTCTCCATAATAGAATACATATTATCATAAGATTTATTGACTGATCATGTCTTGGTTAGTAGGCAAACCAACAAAATCAGCAAGGGATCAAATACATATTGGACTCACTGTATCTTAAAAACAAACAAAAAAACCAAACAAACAAAACACCCGGAACAACTGACAAAGAAAAGAAGGGGGAACAAAAACAATTAAAATAAAATAAAAAACCACACAGATATATCATAATTCTCAAGTCATTGTCCCACATACAAGCATGCTCGCCAGTGATTCCACATGTTTGAGAAGAGTCTCACAGAGCTATATTTAGGGCTGGCCAGGACAGCAACTAGGGTATTTTGTGACTCAGATGCCCTGCACATGAATTTATACATAAGATTTCGCAGCACAGCTGCACAAGTAGGTACCCCAGCATTGACAAACATTTCGCTTGCACTTGACCTCCTAGGAATTCTGAGCAGCAGCCTCATGCTGTCATTGTATGCCACCATGAGTTTCCTCATGCTGATCTGTTTGTAGTGGCACCACAGGTGTGCTGTATACAATGGTATACAGTATGCTTTAAAGAGTGAGATCTTGAGCACATTCTAAATTTGCAGCACAACACGTTCGCTTGCACATACAGTTTCTGCCGTTGCCTGTAGATATCGCCATCATCTGTCAAGTCATTTGTAATTATGTGGCCCAGATATTTGATCTCACTGCATTGAGAGAGTTCGGTGCCAGCCAGATAAAAAGCAGGGAAGGGTGATTGTTTGTCCTCTCTGCTCCTTATGATCATGATCTTACTCTTGGTAGCATTGTATTTTATGTCACACTCTTCTCCATATTGTGAACATATTTTTAGTAACTGTTGCAGACCAGCAGTACATGGACTTAGTATAACCAAGTCATCTGCATACATTATGTGGTTAATTATTAGGTCACCAGCCCTACCGCCAGTTCCACACCTATTTAGGGACATAGACAAATCATTCATGTACACATTAAAAAGAAAAGGAGATAAAATTCCGCCCTGTCGGACACCATTAGTGACAAAGAATGGAGCGGAGGTCACATTCCCCCATCTCACCCTCATTGTCTGATGTGAGTACCAATAGACCAGGCACCCTGATGTAGGTACAGTCGCGTGAGAATTGAAATCCTCACATGGGGCACCAGTAATGTAGGTACAGTCGCGTAAGAATCGGAATTCTTACACGGACCGCACCGGTAATGTAATTGGAGTTACGTTAATGTATGGGAAGCTGCGTGTGGATTTACTCCTCATGCGGCTATACCAGGAATTGAAGGTAAAATCTCGTTTGGGAATTTAATTAATTATGAATTAATTAATATTAATAAACAAATTAATTAAAATGTAATTTAAGGACCGTCTCATAAAATCCTTGGTCAAGGACCGTCTCATAAAATCCTAGGATTATCAATCACAATATTCAACAATAAATTGCTAAACACAGAATTAATAATAAGTTTTGTACTGGGGTTACTCAGCGGTTCACAGTGAACAGTAAGGCCTATTCTCTGTGATCAGCTGGGGTACACAAGCACAAAAGTTGATCTGAAGGTAAAGTTCTAATAGTAGGTTGGTTGGGTGTACAAAGTAACAAGGACAACAAAATGCAATCAAATGATTTACTTTTATTAACTACTAGGTAATCTAATAAAATGCATTACATTCAAAGTCGGTTAAATGGAATAATAACAATAATAAGGCACAATAATATAAAACAAGAAAGAAAATAAAAGAGGGGAAAAGAAAGAAGAGTGTGTGTGTGTGTAGCAGAGGTCTGGTTGCTATAGGCTACCACGTGTGTGTGTGTGTGTGGTTGACTAAGCTAGCATTAGCTACAGAAAGCATAGACAATGGAAAGGCTACTGATAAGTAGCTGTTTAGCAAAGGCCTAATGTCGACTAGGCAGGGCCCAAAGGGTCCACAGCAATGTCTAGGTTTCTGTAATAAATGCACACAGTTCCGAGTGGAATAGAGAGAGAAATGAAAGGGGATGAGAGAGTAGTACTCAGCGGGAGGAACTCGCACTGATTACTATGTGTGTGTCTGTTGCTGGGCAACAATAGCGTCCTCTCGGCTAGGTTAACGTTAGCATCAGAACCGTGAACAATAGGGATAGCTAGCAGCTATGTAGCAAGTAAACCGTGTGGTTTCAGACGCTTCAAGTCCCTTAGTGGACGCGCGAATGTATCATAGGGTTCGGGAATTAACGATAACAAGTCCGAGTAGAACAGGGAGAGAAAGAAAACGAAATAAAAGAAATAACAAGTGGGAGACGTTGCCGTCTACGCAGCCATTACGAGTTGTAAAACTACAGGAAGTGGGGTTTCAGCGTGCTTGTGTAGACGCTGCAAGCCCAACTTGGCTAATGGCTAACTTGCAGAGCGCTCCGAGCAGAGTTGGCTATTCAGAGAATGGTTTACTACAGATTATGCACTCAAAGTGTATAAAAGAGTACCGAAATGCTCGGAGGGTTCTGAGAATCAAGTATTTCGAAAGGGAGAGAGTGAAAGAACGAGAGAGAGGGAGAGAGATAGAGAGAGAAGGGAAAGAGAGATGGAACTCTAGTGGCTATCCGTGTCTGTGTAAACAAATGGTTAGCGTTGCGTTGCTAACCTAGGGATTGTTATGGCCCATTACAACAAAAGGCGCAGCGCATGTATTTCTGGACTAGTCAGCGAAACGGCCGCGATATGACGGTCCTCGGAGAGCTCCGAACATTGATGGTTAATCAATACTTGAACTATTCCGTGCGAACGCCACAAGCGGGGTCGCTAGGCTTAGTAGCCAGTAATACAGAATGGGTTAGCAGAGGGGAACCTAAGCTAAGAAGAAGGATAGACAGAGAAGCAGGAGAAATGCAAATAAACATGTGCACATGAAAAATAACTCAAGTCATAGTTCAAAAACACATCTATCTCAGTACATAAGCTATGCCCAGTGCCTACTGTGTGAGATGAAGAGGGAGATCCAGTTTCCAAAGGCTCGGTACGTCCGTCTGGAAATGGGAATGCAGTCCAAAGTTTCGAAGGGCTCGGTGCGTCCGCTCGGAAGTTTGGGGTTTGCAAAAGTCTTTGTTGTTGCGGCTTCGAGATTCTTCGGTTGAATCCCAAATGCGAGAAGTTTGTTCCACGGAGGCGTGCGTGGCTTTTCTCGCAGTGAACTCGCCTTTAGTTCACAGTGTCCGGATGAAAGTCTTTAGAGATATGACCAGGCAAGATCTTAGACTTGAAGTGAGGAATTCTTTGCAAAGTGTGTGTAAGATGAACTCAGCAGTCTATGTTTGTTATTCGGCCAGATATCAAACAATACTTTGTCCAAAATGTTGCGCAAGTTGCTCTATGCGTCTTGTCTGTCCAGCAGCCAAAACTAGAGTGAGGGGCAAGGGGCAAGACAATGGGTTATCAAAGGTCACTGATAACCAGGTGATTGTGAATGGGGCTTTAGTCACAGCGCCTCCTAAAGGAGGAGGACTGAGGACAACATGGACAGGGACCCTGGGCCAGCCATTTGGTGGTCAGAGGGGAAGTAACTCTTTTACTAATGATTATTGATGACCTTCGTCTCAATCATCATCAGTTTGAGTCACATGATTCTCATAACTTTGTTATGAACTTCTCTGCGTAGAGAAGTGGCAGGAATTGTACCTACACTGACAAAGACCTTGTGTCGAAACGCGTCGGGCAGTCTATTTGCCTTTGTACTATTAAAAAATAAGAAAACGGAGTGCCACAGTATCATGCTCTTCATTTTTTTGAGACCAGTATTCTGGTTAAAAACCCAGGTACCCCATTTTCGGTCAGTTTTAAAAATAATTTCTTATGATTGATGCGGTCAAACGCCTTGGAAGCATCAATGAGACACATGAACATTGAAGTATTTTGTGCATTATATCTATGTAAGATTTCCTTTAAAACATATATACACAGGTCTGTGCCAAGTTTTTCCTTAAAGGGGTATGCCACTATTTTGGGACTTAATACAGTTAAAATCGTTGGCTGGGGTTTATAATGGTGGTAAAGTGTCTTATTTTTCATGTAAGCCATTGTCTTGCTTTAAGACAAGTTAAAAAAGGGAATATGTTGCTAAGCTAGTGAAAGTCAATGTATCCATGTAGCATGCTACAATGCTACACGGATGCATTGACTTTCACTAGCTTAGCGACATATTCCCTCTTTTAACTTGTCTTAAAGCAAGACGATGCTTAACATGAAAAATAAGACACTTTACCACCTTTATAAACCCCAGCCAACGATTTTAACTGTATTAACACTAGAACTACCAGGATTTTTCTGCCTACCTAGAAGTACCAGAGAGGGGTCATTTGACCCTGCAGCTTTTACCTAATACACTAATCACTCATTTTGTTATGGTAATGAGGCTGTTAGGGGCCGTGTGTGGGGTGAGGGGTGAGGGGGTCACACCTTACAGTGCTAACAGCCAAGACAAACAGGGACAGACAGTTCTTCCCAAGGGCTGTCAGCCTCCAAAATCACCACAGGTAAATAGCAACCTGCATGAAGATATCAGCAGCAAAGACAGATAGCACAGTTTGGCGGACAGTGTGTTAAAGTTTTTCTCCATTGGTTTGGCTCATGTCTTGAAACTGAGATGTCATTCTCAAAACATGGACAGATCCCAAAACTAATTTGCAGTTCCTCACAACAGAATGGCATTTATCATTGCTTTCATCAAATTTCAAATGCTTTTGTACATGTCTCAAACATTTAGTACATCCTTGCAAATGGCTATGTACAAGTATCCTACAGTTAACATAATCAGCTTACATTTAGTAGAATTTTCAAATGAATGTACCTTGCTGATCTATCCCAATTGGCTGATTCTCAGTGTAATGGTTGTCCTGAAAACATGTCAGCACATTTTCTTCATACAAGTCATCAATGAACGTGTGAATGTCCCATGTGATCATGACGAATCATATGACTGCAAACAGATAATGGTTGAATTACAGTTTTTCTCCATTGGTTTGGCTCATTTCTTGAAACTGATATGACATTCCTATAACCATTGGGTCATTTGGCCAAACATTCTTACACTTCTGCACAACAGTTCAGATAACTAGCAAAATGTCATATACCTCCCAAAACACCTCATTCTTGCATCAGCACTAAACCGTCTCACATATAAATAGTCAGTACCATCAAAATGGCACAGATCCTTCTCAATTGCCTTGGCACATGTGCATTCATTTAGTGCTTTTGTCAAAATAAACTGGATGGTTCAGCATACCTACATGGATCCTCATCACTCGCTCATATCACCCCAAAAACAGTTTACCCATGTGTCAAAACTAAATTTCTTCCCCACATATATTATCAGTACCCCATTACATTGTCCCTTTGCTATTGTGTAAGCACTGCCAGTCAAAATGGTTAGGTGTTTTATCTACGTTCAGCTAACAGATTTCGACTATGTATACAGTTTTTCTCGATTGGTTTGGCTAATTTCTTGAAACTGATATGACATTCCTATAACCATTGGGTCATTTGGCCAAACATTCTTACACTTCTGCACAACAGTTCAGATAACTAGCAAAATGTCATATACCTCCCAAAACACCTCATTCTTGCATCAGCACTAAACCGTCTCACATATAAATAGTCAGTACCATCAAAATGACATAGATCCTTCTCAATTGCTTTGGCTCGTTTGCATTCATTTAGTCCTTCTGTCAAAATAAACTGGATGGTTCAGCATAACTACATGGATCCTCATCACTCGCTCATATCACCCCAAAAACAGTTTACCCATGTGTCAAAACTAAATTTCTTCCCCACATATATCATCAGTACCCCCAAAATACATTGTCCCTTTGCCATTGTGTAAGCACTGCCAGTCAAAATGGTTAGGTGTTTTATCTACGTTCAGCTAACAGATTTCGACTATGTATAAAAATGAAAAAGTGAGTGAAACCATTGAAGTTTGACAACACAGATAATTTACCAAGGACATTTATCAGTAACTTTCTTTACTGTAAATTCACATACAGAAAGTAATGCCCATATATCACAGGTTTCTCATGGGTTTGGCTCATTTCTCAAAACAGAGATAACATTGTCAAAATAACATGGACAAATGCCAAAGCAACTTAACAATTGTTCAAAACAGAATGTCGTTTGAAAAAATGTCATGAAATTAGCCAAATAACAGAGGAAACTGTTGAATACACGGTTGTAAAATTATTTTCTACTAACTAGTAAAGTTACAATACCATCTGACCTGTTGAACACTGTCATGAATTTACTATGTAATGAAATTCTTAAAATATGATGTCCTTGACTGTTTTGGGAATTGTGTAGACCACTTTGCATATGATGACTTACACAATGAAATAATACTGACGTGTTTTGGAGAGGGCAACCATTAGACTGAGAATTGTCTAATTCGTTTAGATAAGCAAGGTCAATTAATTTGGAAAATGTGCTAAATGTATGCTGAATGTGTCAACTGAAGGGTATTTGTACATATCCATCTGCAGAGATGTACTAAACATTTGAGACATGTACAAAGCATTTGATATCTGATGAAAGTAATGAAAAATGCCATTCTGTTTTGGGAAATTGCAAGTTGGTTTGGGGATTTGTCCGTGTTGTTTTGAGAATGTCATCTCAGTTTCGAGAAATTAGCCAAACCAATCGAGAAAAAATGTAACGTGTGAATCTCCCATGCCATGTGACCATAACGACTCATGTGAATGCAACCTGGCAATTGTTAGCTGGATAAATACCAGTGCATGTGGACTACTGCTTCATTTCCCTCAAGAATTTTGTGGTGAAAGAAGCTCCTCTCCAAGGAACGAAGATGCAGAGATACAGCACTCAACAGGCATTGGAAATGATCCACACACGCACACACACACACACACACACACTCTGTGTCTCAAGTGACAGCTGTGAGCTGCTAACAGCCACATTTCCACAACAAAAGGAGTGTCCGCAGGGGGTCCAAAGGGTCAAATGACCCTCTTGTGGGGCTTTTAGGTAAAAAGGTCAATTGACCCCTCCGTGGTAGTTCTAGTGTTAAGCCCCAAAATAGTGGCATACCCCTTTAAACCCAAACTGGTTGTCTGTAGTCCAGACATACTTCTTTATTCTATCCAGAAGCATTATCTCAAGTATTTTAGATAGATCATTCATACCCAATAGCATATCCATGTTAAAGGTACACCGGAAAGTGGCCAAAAAAGGTACATTGCAACTGGGTTGCCTATTGCCAAATTTGATCTTTTCATGAAGGTTTACTAACTAGTAAAATCATATTTTCTAGTATGGCCCAAGAACAGTCATTTTAGCAGCTAAAAGTGGCCATTTCTGGAAATTCAGAATGGGTAGTGAATGGGTAGAACATTAGTGGACATTAACAACTACAAATCTTACACAGTGTACCTTTAAACAAGAATAGATCTGTTATAGATCTCTTAGACTGAATAGCACTTTGCACTTTGGCACTGAATAACTGCACTTTGGTATTGCAGTGTATTTCTGGTTTTCCATCCATCCGTCCATCCGTTGGTTTTTGTAGGGGAAGGTGCCAAAACATGCGTTTCTGAAACGTGAATGTGAAAGGGTATGAAATTAATTATGTTGATGAAGCTTGTGTTATTTTTCACTAACCTGCTTTGGTCATGTATTTGGTCGTAATAGCTAGCCTCGAAAGGAAGCTATTGACCATTTCCACCTCCTCACCCAGGGTACAGCCGGCACCTGTCTGGGTTTTACCCCCCCACTTGATCTAAATGACGGAAATAAACACATACCTTGTGAGCAGTTTGTAATATACGCTGCATTATCTTTGAATATACCTTGCTTCATACAATAATATATCTCACTCACTGGGGTGATAATAAATTAGTTACATCTGTAATAATGTCAGTTACAGTATTTCTCAATTGGTTTTGTACATTTCTCGAATCTCTCTCGCAATTTGCAAAACATAAAATTCATTCTCAAAACAGCTTTAACAAATGGCAAAACACCGTGGATAACCTGCAAAACCGAGTCTCTTGCTCAAAACCCTTATTTGTCTTTCAAAATCAAGTTTTTTGTGTCAATGAACGTATCAGCGCCAGCAGAATGGTTAGTCATTGTGTATGGATAAGATAGTCAAATCAATTTAGTCAAGTCAAGTAGGTTTTTATTGTCAATTTCTTTACATGCACTGGTCATACAAAGAATTTGAAATTACATTTCTTGCTTTCCCATACAGACATAGACGAATCTAGGTAAGGACATAGATTTCTCATGTTGTCAATTGAATAGTACACTCTTGAGGATCTTTTCTGAAGTAAAATGTTGTTTAGATTGGATGGTAAATGTTGTAAATTTGGCTTTATATTATTACATTGATCAGATAAGATTGAGATAGTTTCATGCATTCAGTGACAAAGCTTTTTGAGTTATATGACAAAAGCAATTGATAATGTACGAAATCACTGAGAATTGTACACAGCCATGGCATGGTGGACGAGAGCATTTGCTATATGCCAAAAACAATGAGAAACTGATTTGACCATGTACCAAAATGATATCTCGCACGAAGCGGTGGCAACACATCACTCCCACACTCTGACAGCTTCACTGGCTCCCAGTGAAGTCCCGCATTCAGTACAAAATTCTCCTGTTGACATACAAATCACTTCACTCTGTTGCTCCTCAGTACCTCTCTGAACTCCTCCAACCCCACTCCCAGTCCAGGTCTCTGCGGTCATCTGAAAAGGACAATCTCTTCATGCCCTGAGCCAGACTCCGTACTGTTGGTGATAGAGCTTTTTGTGTTGCTGCCCCCACGCTCTGGAACAGTCTACCTCCCAACATACGCCAGGCCCCCACACTGGCTACGTTCAAGAAGCACCTGAAATCACATCTATTCACAGAGGCCTATGGACTTAAACTTCACTGGCCCTTCCCCTGCCCCTTCACCCCACCCCCAATGTAAAGCGACCTTGGGTTCCTTGAAAGGCGCTATATTAAACCAAGTTGTTATTATTATTATTATTATGTGCACAGGTAACACCAAGAAGTCACAATTGAACAAAGACTTTTGAGAATCATTATTCTGTTGTGAGAAATGTACAAAACCAATTGAGAAAAACAGTTAGCAATATTTCACCTGGCATTGCAGCTCACGCATCTTGGCATGAAGTACTGACAGCAGCGGCTTCAGTGTCAGCAGTGTCATACAGTAAAATTTTACATAATTTAAAGCTGCCAGCCCCTGCAGCAAAATGAGGGGGTAGGCATATACTTCTCCCCTGAAGTGGTTTAAGGCCCTGTGGAATGGAAAGAAGCCACAATTATAGGTTGATGGAACAAAAACGCACACATTAACAAGAATGTAGTATGTCAATCCACATATAATGACGTATCATGGGCCATCTAATGGCAAATGGTTGGGAAGTTGGTCTTTGGATAACAGGGCGGGTGGGAAACCTTTTCATTTGAGAGGCTTCTTCAAATTCCTAGCACAAACCACGATTTCCCTGCACTTTAGGCCTATATTGTTGGCACCAACTTCTCCAGGTCCCCTGATTATATTTTACCAGGGGTGATAGTGAAAAAAAATCCTGAGCCTGAACTTTTTTCCTGGTCGGGGAGGGGGGGCCGGGGGACGACGGGACATACTGCATATGAGACGTAATGTAGGCCTTATTATTATTCAAACACATTATTCAAACATTTAAGATAATGTTTTCATTTTTGCATTATTTCTATAGTGTTATTCACGAAAACACAGATCATTTCCCTGTTGGTAGGCTACAGCACTTGGCTGAAAGAAACTGACCACCACGTTCAATTCTAGCTGTAAAAACGAATACCAACGTATGCAGTTAGAAATGCATTCTAGGCTTGTGATGTTGCACTAAAGTTATTGAGGTGGGTATTGAACCAATGCAACATTTCAACACCAGAATGCATTTCTGAAAACATGGTGCATATTTTACCACATTGAATTAACTGAAAGCTACATATGTAGCAGCCATACCAAGACAGGTCAGTAGGAGGCAATACTACTCCAAAGTACAGTACACTCTGTCCAAAATAGAGGAGGTGATTACCAATTAATTGAGCAATACTTTTAAATGACATGACATTTGCTGCAAGCTGATAAGTTTCATTTTCATTGGGACATTGCTCATATAACTTGTATAGGCTACTGGACATACGTTTAGATAGCCTACTCGTGGCCCCATGGTCTACCTATAACCACAGATTGTTTAAGGGCTGTGCTATAACCCCTGCCTTTCCGTTGTAGGGAAACGCCCTTTAATTACCGGTACATGATATTTAGGGCACAAGCGCATGATTGGCTACATGCAGGCCCACGTTCACATCGCATATTTCGACTCCACGGATGACAGAACCAGTGGTTATTACGGACAGGACAGTATATATAGCCTGTGTGACTACTGCGCGACTTTCGCATTGGGTTGTAGTCAATTAAAATACATGAAAATCACTCGCGTGTACACACGCCCATTACAATGTACGAGTTGAAAAGATAACAAAAAGCAACAAAAACAAAGACAGGACCGAATTAAGCTACATGAAAATAGCACAGGGCGTGAAGATAAGATGAACATTCACTGCATGTCTAGGTGACACCGTGGTGGCCACATGAACGCAAGCCAAGTATTTGAAGTTCATGAGAGTCTGATATTGACAATTGCCCCCTGCCCGAGAGTAGGGATTAAGTAGCCCAGAGCGTGCAGACAATACAACCTGTGCATCGTGCGTGGAATAACTGGATTCGATTACGCAGAAGGGCTACGACAGGGAGCGCGCGAGAGAGAAAGGCTGTGTGAACCTGTGCGAGGCTGTTTGGGGGTTTTCACAGAGCGCGTTGGTTTAGTCAGCATAACTAATATAAACATCTCCCTGAAATCAGTTTGACACGTAGTTTGTCAGGAATGACGCAAAACACCATCCCTCAATCAACAGTAGACCAAAATCCACGAACTCAGCTCACACTAGCCTACAAGGGGTGTAGGCTAACTAGGCTTGCCAAACATTAGCGATCCAAGCATTCCATTGTCATTTGGACATGTCGCAATGGTAGCCGCTATTCCAATGCAGACCACATTTACGCACTACACCTAGAAAAAAAGTATCATGACGGGCATAGCATAGCCTACCGTTTTGAGCATACAGACTTTTTTTGAAAGAACGTCCATCTCCATCAAAGTTTGTCAACATTGCGCAGTCATTTAGCGCACATAAATGAGGAAAATAGACGAACCTATTTCAAACTCTCACTGAGCCCGTTTATGCGCATCAATAAGCCGTTTATGGTCAGGTTTTTGGAGTAACCTGCGCAAGGCAAAATCATTCGGGCCCAAGCCAACATGCCACAGTGGGCAAATTAATAACTAAATGGCCTTACCTTCAAACGTTTTCTTGATCACAGAATTTCACTAGTATTCCACTGACATCCACACGGTTCAACACACCCATCACAACTAGCAAGCCATGTGGATTTGTGCTAACAGTAGTTGCTAATTTTTATCGGAATCCAAATGGTCTAGACTTGGCCTATAGTACTTTCTTCCGTTTCTTCAGTATAACGAGATGTCATGTTTGGATTTGCCTCCGTCGACAGTGAAAATATCTGAGAAGGGTAACCAGTAGGGGCCTAGAACTCTCTTTACTGTGCATACTGACAGCCAATCTACTTCTCCTTTCACTAGAACTAGAAGACTGCCGCCAGTGATGTGGTGAGTGACTCAAGAGCAAGTCGTAACAAATTGATACATTTTTCAGTAAGATGTCGGGATGATACAATTATGGGCTGCTGCTCATTTGGGTTCCTTTCGCGTCTCTTACAACAGGCTGTTGCGCGCTCATTTATTTTCACCATACATTAATGAAGGCCTACGCGATAGTTTATTATTTTATTAATTTTGGGGAAATTATTATTTTATTTTTTTCTACAGCCACGCTACGCCGGATTTCCGGCGCGGCGCCGGACTGCTATCACCCCTGTTTTACACATATTGTAAATGTATTTTCTAATACTCTTTTACATTTTTTGTATATTAAAATATATCATATGTCGTAAATATTTCGTGTTTCATATAAAACACATCACCAAAACTGTGTTTTGGCATCATATTAGATCTATCCGTCATCAATGACACTGGCGTGCAATCAGTACAATCCAGGGGTGATAGCAGTCCGGCGCCGCGCCGGAAATCCGGCGTAGCGTGGCTGTAGAAAAAAAAAATTCCCCAATATTAATAAAATAATAAACTATCGCGTGGTTCTTCATTAATGTTTGGTGAAAATAAATGAGCGCGCAACAGCCTGTTGTAAGAGACGCGAAAGGAATCCAAATGAGCAGCAGCCCATAACATTGTATCATCCCGACATCTTACTGAAAAATGTATCAATTTGTTACGTCTCGCTCTTGAGTCACTCACCACAGCACTGGTCTTTGTTGTTGCGGCTGAGATTCGTCGGTTGAATCCCAAATGCGAGAAGTTTGTTCCACGGAGGCGTGCGTGGCTTTTCTCGCAGTTAAGCTCACAGTGTCCGGATTAAGTCTGTAGATATGACCAGGCAAGATCTAAGACTTGATGTGAGGAATTCTTTGCAAAGGTGTTTTAAGCTTACAGTGTGTGTAAGATGAACTCAGCAGTCTATGTTTGTTATTAGGCCAGATATCAAACAATACTTTGTCCAAAGGGGTTGCGCAAGTCTCTATAGCGTCTTGTCCGTCCAGCAGCCAAAACTAGAGTGAGGAGCAAAGGACCCTGGGGAAACACTTCACGTGTGGCCAGGTGATTGTGGGTGGGACTTTGGTCACAGCGCCTCCTAAAGGAGGAGGACTGAGAACAACATGGCAGGGACCCTGGGCCAGCCATTTGGCAATCAGAGGGAACGTAACTCTTATACTAATGATTATTGATGACCTTCGTCTCAATCATCATCAGTTTGAGTCACATGATTCTCATAACTTTGTCATGAGTTTCTCTGCGTAGAGAAGTGGCAGGAATTGTACCTACACCGGTGTTCAGGTTTTTTTCTATGGTTGTTTTGTTTCTTTTGAGTGTGGTGACGCTGTGTGTAGTCCGGTGGTTCCCAACCTTTTTCTTAGGGGACCCATGTTTTTACTATGTTAAGCTTTGGTGACCCAACCACGCGAGCGCCCGCACGAGACGGAGTCACAAGATGCCCTCCGTTTCCTGCGATAACTTATTTTAGTTATTTTATTCCTCAATTCGTCTTTGGTCAAATATAGAATAAATGTTTAATGTAGCACTTACAATTTGTTTCGTCTATGCATTTATTAGTTAAATGCTTTGTCTTTTATTCAACATGGGCTATATATATTTAAAACGAAACCCCTTAAAATCAAGAGGGCTCCGCGACCCCCGTTGGATCTTTGGTGACCCATAAGGGGGGTCCTGACCCATAGGTTGGGAACCACTGGTGTAGTCTAACAACCCTGAACATAGCAAAGGCTATCTGCAAACGTCTCGTGCCTTCCTATTTTTTGTGCTCCACTTGATGTTACTGACCATGAAGAGTTTGTTGAGTGTGGCGCTTGACAGTTATCCTCCTTATTTAAGACGTCGTTGAATGTTCAGCGATTCGCCTGGCGCACATGGCACGCATGGATGGAATATTCCATTTTAACGCGAAAGAGAGGGGGTGCACGGAATCTGTAGCCTATTTTTTGAAATGTATTGTAGCCTATTGTTCTTGTTTCCTTTTTGAACATACAAAATTCATTATTTATGAAAAATAACAATTTATCTGTCAATAACCAATTACCAGGGGCCCCAATTACCAGCTATAGGCCTATGTGAAATTTGGGGCCCCTACAGCTGGCCTGAGATGGATGGGGCCTAAGGCGGTTGCCTAGCAACACCTCAATGCAAGAACCGCGCCTGCCCATCCTTATACCACCGATCAACATATAGTCAACTTGCACACCCCCACCAACCCCCCCACCCCCGTTTATGTGTTTTAATGAATTTGCTATTTTATATATCTTGTTAATTATTTATTCATATTCATTATATCTATTTATTGCATCTGTTTTGTGTACTCACATAATTCCTACCCCTTATCCCATCCCTATGCCCCTCCCCCCCTCCCGCTCTGTATTTTAATGAACTATGTGATCATCTCAGACCCCTTGTCCTCAACTATGGAAAATGTTGCCAGATTTTCTACGACAAATGACGTCCTGAAAACAAGCCCAAAAGAAGCGACTGACGGGCGTAGTGAAAACCCAAAATAGCCCAAAAATAAGCAACCGAAGGGGTGGGTCGTCAGTCGCGTGCCTAGTCAGGGAAGACCTTGCTCTTTGCGGGGGTCTGCGTGGCAGCTAAAATCCCCTCAAGTGACCACAGAAAGTGGGAGTTAACAATGCTGTAGTAGGGTCACTTGTAAGGATGAGTGAGAAAAAACGAGTTGCCATTGAGAAACACATTCAAATGACCGGCAAGCCCAACCCTGAAAAGAGCAAGCCCAAAAAACCGCAACCCGCGACTTTAAAAAATTCAAAGCGACTGCTCAAAAAAAGAAGCCCAAGGTCACTTATAATAAGCGGACTTGGCAACACTGGCTAGAGATCTACCCTCCTCACCTACCCCTTTTATTTGATGAATTGATTGTACTGTTCATATTTAATGTGCGTTTGATGAACTAAGAGTTATTGTGTGTGTTTATATGTATGTATTTTGATGAATTGATCAAACTGTTCATATTCATACTGCCCTACAATATCAGGACGCAGTATCTTGAAAATGGTCGAAAATGGGTTTAGACCGGAAATTGCCTTTAAAATACCTTCTTTTTCTTGTGTTAAATTTTTTTGGCCCAACTTGGTCCCGTTTCGGAAAAAAACGCAAAAAACTGATTATACTGCGCTTTTTGGTTTTAGGAGGTTACGTCGTACTAGCCAAGAACGCAGTATAATGCGAATTATACTGCACTTCTCCATTGACACCGTGGTTTTGGTGTAGACAGTAATACCACAACAGAACGCAGTATAATGCTTTTTCAGCTAAAAAGTTATGAGAATGTTGTTTTTTTTGCTTTTTTCTTGTGTGCATAAATTTTCACCATAAAAAAGTATTATATGGAAGTGTCATCACCACTTTACCTGCAACACAGTCGCGTGGACATAAAGGAAACTTTAAAGCCTTTTTTCTCAGTTTGGCATTTTGAATTATACTGCGTTCTGAAATTGTAGGGCAGTATTGTGTGTATATGATGGACTAAGAGCCTTGGTGTACTCCCTGAATTTGTTCCTCTTTGCCACACTACCCACTGCCCTCGTCCTCCCCCCTTGCTGCCCTTGTCCTCCCTTCTCGCTGCCTGTAACAAATTTGTATTCATGTATATTTATTTTTAAATTAATTGTATGTGTCATTGTAATGATATAATTACCTTTCTCCGCTGATCTCGATTGTGACCTCCTCAAATGGCTGCAGCACCTGGCAGGCCTCAGTAATCCCTGCCCACTCATTGGGGGAAAGGGTGGGCAGATGTGGGCACACAAGGGCCATGGTGGTGACGATTGCCTCCCTCATCTGAGAAAACCTCTGCAACATCTGCAGCGTCGCATTCCATCTTGTGGGGCAGTCCATTATGAGCTTCAGCTCTGCAAATCCCATTTGGCGCTGAGCTGTGTGCAGCTTCTCCGCAGCGACAGTGGACTTGTAAAAAGTGGGCCACAATTTAGTGAAACAAGAGCAAAAGAACTTCCGCTCAGTTAATCTAGATTGTGGACGTAAACAGCCATTTTCAGGTCTCTCCGCAGTATTTCACAAGGATTTAGAGCTTGGCTTTGACTTGGTCCCTTTAAAACTTTTAAATGCGTTTCTGTTTTTCCAAATTCTGAATTCAATCGCAGCTTTAACATGTGGCTTTTTGCCTTACTGAAAAGTGATTCTTGATCCCGTCTCAGGACTTCTTCCAACAGGAAGTCTGAAAGTGGAACATAAGAGGTGTATGGGATTGACATGACTCATTAGAGGGCTCTAATTTGTACTATAAACGTTGTGCCTTCTCGTCTGTCGTTTCGTTCTACAGGTCCTCGACCGTGTGTCGAAGCCCATCAAACAACTCGAAAAGGGTATAAAAAGCACTGGCATCTGGCCAGTCCTGGCTCGGAGAGATGTACGTTTAGTCTTATTCCCGAGAGACGCCGCTATTGCCATTTGTAATGGAGCGCTGCTCCTTTAAGGGAAGTCTGACGCTGCGGCACACGTCACCACGCCGCTCGTAGAGGCTTATGGGAAGTCTCTTCATAAACACTGCCAGTGGCTAGTATTCGGTAAGCCTGCAAAGTTCCCCTTTGCGCGTTTCATCGCCACCGGCGAATGCTGTGGTTGCTTCTCCCCTCGCCGTCGAGAGGAGTGCGGTGTCCAGTTCAGATCTAGGAGATGTGGACCATTCCTTGTCCTCGTGAGTATGTGGACCATTTCTTGTCGCTGTTTATGTGCTAGCCAGCAGCTAGTGGCTAACTTCGCGTCTGCTGTTCTATAGGTTGTGATTCCAACTTGGCGTCTCTTACTTGGCTAGAGTGATCTCTTGCTTCTCCACTGGCAAGGACTTCGGTGGACAATACCAACGGTTACCTTGCGCCTTTCCCGTCTCCTGCACGCCGGTATGTATTATAGTGGGTTAGCTTGTGCCTTTACCCAGCCCTGACTGTTTGTTTTCGTACCATGGTTGCTAACGACGGCCATTATTATGGTTTCAGCGTGTGGTCGCTACCGGCGCCTCGGCCGTGTACCTCTGTATTGGCACTCCGACTGTGAGAATCGCGCATCGGTGCACCCTCATCTCCGGGTAAGGTAACCTCTCGGCAGCAGAATCGTGTGATAGTGGGTGTCCTGCTAGCTTGGCTAACGCTCTCCTCCTCCCTCGCAGGTTGTATCCGTGTGGCCGTGGTCAGACACACCACGCGTTTAGGTGCACGAGCGGCGACTTTTAGCCCCGGTTGTGTGGTGCCTCTGGAAGCCGGGAACCCGTATTTCGGCTGCTGCTCCGGCCTCGGGAAATTGGACATTCGTGCGTGTGTGTGCGTTGGCGCGCTTTAGTTCAGTGTGTGTGTGTGTGTGTGTGTGTATGCGTGTGTGGGCGCTCGGCTCGGTGTGAGCTAGTGTGTGAGCCATTCCACAGTGTGTGTGTGCGTGTGTGTGTGTGAGTGACGAGTGAGTGTGGGGATACCTAGGGGACTGCACTGAGCTGAGCCTCTGGGGTTGGTTTACCTCATGTTTTGCTTTTCGTTTACTTTCGTTTGCTGTGCCTAATTTCCTTTTTTCATTATTTCATCCAATTATCTAATTTCTTATTTAACTGCATGTATTTACTGGATTTTGATTTATTTTGCATGGTTTGCTGATTTCTTGTTGTTTCTGTTTGCCGTGAATTATTTCTGTTTGTTGTGAACTATTTCTTTACTTTTTCTTTTGTTAATCCTGAGGTGTGCCATTCGCCCTATTGTGTTAGCCGTGCCAGCCCCTAGTGGCAAAGTCTGCCAACCTGAGTGTGGGTTCTAAGGCCTTAGGCCTACCAGGTGTGTTGTCTATTGTGAATTAGTGAACATACTTTGGGGCCGGTGTTTACAGATCCGCGGGTGTGGTGGCAGCACACCCACCCCTGCACTTTACTGTTACTGTGAACATACTTTGGGGCAAGTGTTTATCTATCTGCGGGTGATTGCGACAGCACACCCACCCCACTGCACTTTGTGAATTGTGAGTACCTTTTTATATTTTATTACAAAGAGTGAGAGAAATATATTTTTATAACGCAAAGAATAATAAAGATTTGAATTATTAATTGTCACCACTGTCTCTGCCTCCATTGTGCACGAACCTGTGTTTGCCTGGTAATCTATTGTGCGGGTACATTGTGTGTTGGTCCAGGGTATCTGTAACTACCCCTAATTCATTTCCTCCGGGGGCTCCACCCCCGGGGGTGGCGTAGTCGAACTACTTCCTGTAACGGTCTCGCCCACTACATTTTGGCGTAGTCGGCAGGATTGGCATAGGAGCAGAGACACTGGTTTCATTTTTTTTAGGTTTTTGTTTTGTCACTCTTTGTAATAGAAATTTGTCATATGGTCAATGGTTGAATGAGTGTATGTATGTGGTTGGTTGAAAGTGAGAGCACCACTGAATAAGCGCTGTGAGTTTTTGCATTTTCCAAATTTGTCTTGATCGGTTTCCGCAGCATGTCGCGGGACGCACAAGAGGTTAGGGATGAGTTGGCTGAGGTAAGAGCCGAGAATGAGCGCTTAAAGGCCTCCCTCGCCCAGCGGGCCACAAGTACGAGCACAGTAAATGGTAGCGCCCCGGCAGGGCCCGCTACAGAACGTTTGGTCTTTGTCCCAAGGGAAAAGAAGTGCCCATTGTTTAGGGGAAATGGGGGCATAAGTATCGAGGCGTGGAAGGAGGAGGCGGAGGCATGTATGCGGGCGCGCCATTTTTCTGCTGCCGAGAGAGCCTATTTTCTTTACGATCACTTGGATGGCGAGGCACGGGATGAGATCCGCTATAGGCCGAGAGAAGAAAAAGAAAACCCAGAGAAAATCTTAGAAATTTTACAGGAGCTTTACGGTTGCCCACAGTCATACGTGGCCTTGCAGGAGGCGTTCTTTTCGAGAAAACAGCAAGAGGGAGAGACACTGCTAGAGTTTTCAATCGCATTAATGACCCTTATTGATAAGGTTAGACGAAATGCGCCTGAGGGAATTCTTAACGCTGACGTTCTTCTGCGTGATCAGTTTGTGGAGCATGTTAACGAGGGCGCCTTGCGTCGTCACTTGAAGAGTTTCATTCGGACCACGCCGTTAGCCACTTTGATCGCGGTGCGTAAGGAAGCCATGCGTTGGGAACGGGAGGGCGCCGCCGAACCGCAGCGGCCGCGTAGCTTTTCCTTGTCTTCACTCGATCGCTCCCTTGGGGTCCCTGGTACCTCTTGCGCCGTAAGCATGGATCCCCGTGGTGGGGTGCCGACCAGATCTGATATGGAGAAGTTCCAGGCCGACATGGCGAAGCTCATGGAAATGGTGCAAAATCAACAGGCTCAGTTGCAGCATTTTTCTCGGGGTGCGGCCACACAGGGGGAGCCACGGAGGCGAGGTCGGTCTCCTCGGGAGGGACCCCTTGTCTGCTGGCGCTGTCGTGCGACAGGCCATATTGCTGCGGATTGTGACGGAGAACGAGTGGTGGGGCCCCCCCACAAGCACCCTCCCGTAGAGGCTCCGGGTTTTCGGAGAATGGGCCCCTCCAACCGAACCAGCCCTCGGGAAACTGACGCCCACCGGACTGAGGAGTCACAGTCCGGGGGGGGCCTCTCTTGGCTCACGTAATGCCCTTCACTCTCCCAATGCCGCCGAGGCGTTACTTTCTAACTGTCCACATCTGCTCGTCCGGATAGGTGGGGTTCAGGTCCCCTGTCTCATTGACACTGGGTCTATGGTGTCCACCGTCACTGAAAGTTTCTTCGCTGCCAACTTCGAATCTTTGGGGCAGGAGCGTTTACGCTCATGTCACTGGCTGCAGCTCCGAGCGGCCAACGGCCTAGAGATTCCTTACTTGGGCTACTTGGAGCTGAATATTGAGCTTTGCGGGAAGAGTATGCCTGATTGCGGCGTTCTGGTCGTTCGCGACCCCCCAGGGGGCACGGCTTCCGTGGTCCCTGGGGTTCTTGGTATGAATGTTATCGGCAAGTGTTATAAGGAACTTTTTGGGCGGCACGGTCCCACGCTTTTCGATCTCCCATCAGTGTCAACTGCCCCTCGACCGGTGCTGAAAGCGCTGCAACACTGTCATCAGGCTGAAATCCGGCCCACCCCCGAGACCAGCGGCGTGGTGAATGTCCGGGGCCGTGCGCCATGGCGTGTTCCGGGGGGGACCATGAAGTTGATTCCTGCCACCTGCCCTGAGCAACATTCAGGGCTTGGAACCCTCTTTGAGCCGACGGACCGGGGGTTGCTGGTGTCCCCTGCCTTGGTGCAGGTGACCCGTGGCTTGGTGCAGATCCCTGTAGTTAACGTCGGTTGTACGGACGTCCTGCTGTACCCTCGTACTAGACTCGGACAGGTGAATGCGGTGTCGATCATCAGCTTGCCACGGGACGTGGTGGAGGTCCGTTCCGTGGCCGCCATTACTGACCCTCAGGCGCCTGCCCCGTCGCCTTTGGAGACACAAATCCGCGCAGTGGACTTGTTACCCCTGCCTGCCGAGGAACAGGCTGAGGTCCGGGCCCTGCTTCTGAGGTACTCTTCGGTCTTCTCCGCCCATGAGGGCGACTTGGGTTGCACTTCCCTAATCTCGCACGACATCCCGCTGTTGGATCCGACACCGGTCCGGCAGCGTTACAGGCGCATTGCCCCCTCCGACTACGAGGCCGTAAAAACCCATATCAACCAGCTCCTCCAGGCGAAGGTCATCAGAGAAAGCAGTAGTCCATTCGCTTCTCCCATTGTTCTAGTCCGGAAGAAGGATGGGAGCTTGCGACTCTGTGTCGACTATCGCCTGTTAAATGCCCGAACTCGGAAAGACGCCTTTCCGCTTCCTCGGATCGAGGAGACATTGGACATGTTGGCAGGTGCCCGCTGGTTTTCTACGATGGACTTAGCCAGTGGGTACAACCAAGTCCCCGTGACAGAAGGTGATCGGGCCAAAACGGCATTCTGTACCCCCTTCGGGTTGTTCGAATGGAACAGAATGCCTTTTGGCCTGTGCAATGCACCAGGTACATTTCAACGATTAATGCAACGTATGTTCGGCGACCAACAGTGTCATTCCGTTCTACTGTATCTTGACGACATCGTGATCTTCTCGTCCACCGTGGCGCAACATCTACAGCGCCTGGAGATGGTCTTGACCCGGTTGCAGTCGGAGGGGCTGAAGGCTAAATTAGGGAAGTGCGCGTTCTTTAAGCCGGAGGTTCAGTACTTGGGACATGTGATCTCTCAGCACGGTGTCTCTACCGACCCTGGCAAGGTGGAGGCAGTGGCCACATGGCGGCGACCTGCCAATGTGTCGGAGCTCCGATCATTCCTAGGCTTCGCCAGCTATTATCGACGATTCGTCGAAGGATTCGCAAAGCTGGCCGCGCCGTTGCATCGATTGGTGGCCACCTTGAACGGGGGCCGTTCCCGTCGGCCCTCGGGGCAGCAGTTTCTTGATGCATGGTCAGAGGATTGCGAAAGAAGTTTTGAGGAACTCAAGGGGAGGCTCGTGTCGGCGCCGGTACTGGCGTACGCGGACTTTAGCCGCCCATTTATTCTTGAGGTCGACGCCAGCCATTGCGGACTGGGCGCGGTCCTCTCGCAGGAGGTGGACGGCAAAGTCCGACCGGTGGCATACGCCAGTAGAACGTTAAGACCTACAGAGAGGAATATGAACAATTACAGTTCTATGAAGCTCGAGTTCCTCGCCCTAAAATGGGCCGTCACCGAGAAGTTTCGCGAATATCTCTTGGGCCAGAAGTGTGTCGTGTACACTGATAATAACCCCCTGAGTCACCTCACTACTTCCAAACTCGGGGCGGTCGAACACCGGTGGGCCGCACAGCTTGCATCATTTGATTTTGAATTAAAGTACCGCTCGGGTAAATCTAACGGTAATGCGGACGGCCTGTCGCGGCAGAATCAGCCAGACCAAGAAGACGTGAGTGACCTGGTTCCGGGTACAGCGGTCCCTAGATTGCTGCAACAGGTAGCGGCTCAGGGAGATGGCGGCACCGCCTCTCAGTCCAGTGTCTCGGGGTTGTTCCCCCACGCTTTGCCGGTTCTGCGCACTCTGCAAGCAAGCGACCCCGGTGGTCAGCTGCAACCGGCCGCTGTCCGGGGGGGTAGCATCACCGCCTCTCAGTTGGTTGTTTCGGTGCTGCCCTCCTACCCTTTGCCGGACCTGTGCGCTCTGCAAGAAGGAGACCCTGTTATCCAGCCGATTCTGGCCTTCTGGAAGGCGCGTCGGCGGCCTACTCGTGAGGAACGGGAAGCTCTGTCACCCTTGGCCTTGATCCTGTTGCGGCAGTGGAAACGGTTTGTGGAGAACGATGGAGTCCTTTACCGGAGAGTGCTACACCCCAGTGGCCGTGATGAGTGCCTCCAGCTGGTTTTGCCGGCTGCCCTGCAATCAGAGGTCCTAAACCAGCTCCACGAGCACCATGGCCACCAGGGGATTAATCGAACACTGGAGTTGGTTGGGCAACGGTGTTACTGGCCCCGCATGTTTGCGGAGGTGCGCCGATGGTGTGAAAAGTGCCTTAGGTGCCAAGAGTCCAAAGGGGAGCCTCCTCTAGCCGCCGCGCATATGGGCCACCTACTGGCATCTCGGCCCAACGAAGTGGTAGCTGTGGATTTCACGCTTTTGGAGCCCACGTCGGGGGGGGTGGAGAACGTTTTAGTCATCACGGACGTCTTCAGTAAGTATTCCATCGCCGTCCCCACCCGGGATCAGCGGGCCTCGACGGTCGCCCAGGTCTTGCTTGTGGAATGGTTCTACCGGTTCGGAATTCCTGGTCGGCTCCACTCCGACCAGGGGCGCTGTTTCGAGGGCACCCTGATTCAGCAGCTTTGCGGGCTGTACGGGGTCCAGAAGTCCCGAACCACCCCGTACCACCCGGCCGGGAACGGCCAATGTGAGCGATTTAACCGCACTCTACACAACCTCCTGCGTTACCCTACCGGCCTCTCGGAAGCGCGACTGGGCAACTTGCCTGCCGCACGTAACCTTCTGTTATAATACCACCCCCGCATCAAGCGACAGGAGAATCGCCACACTTCCTTATGTTCGGCCAAGAGCCACAGCTCCCGTAGACTTCCTCCTGGGCCGAGTTCGGCCACCGGTCCATGGTCGAGTGTGCGACTGGATACAGGAGCATCAGGCCCGGGCTTCAAGTGGGCATTTGATGGGGCTCGGGAGCGTTTGGCCGCAGCGGCGGAATATCGCAAGGACAGACACGATGCACGGGTGAAGACTGCTGTTTTAGAAGTAGGGCAACGGGTATATGTACGCAACCTCGGCGTGCGAGGTCGAAATAAAATCCAAGATGTGTGGAACTCCCAGGTACACATGGTGGTGCGTACCCCTTTGGAGACCGGAGCCGTGTACACGATCGCCCCCGTCAACGATCCAACGAAGCTGAAGCACGTTCACCGCAGCATGCTGAAAGGAGTGGTGGGCCCCCTGGCCCCCGACAACCCCCGGGGTCGGGCCGACCAAGCGAAACCTACCCCTGTCGACTCAGGGGAGCTATCGAGCGAAGAAGATATCCTTCTTGGGGGAGCAGGTGGGCGATGCTGACTTGGGTGTCCCAGCAGAGCCCCATGCACCCCAGGGTGGCACCTCAGGAGGAAACGAAGGGCAGCGTCGGACTTCGCAGGCTTTCCCCCAGCAGTTCGGCGCTCAGCTACCCGGTCGTGGCACTAGCAGCAGCGAGGTGCCCCCACGCCGGACTTTCCGGTCTAACGCGGGACAACACTCTAATCCCCATCGGCTGCCTGGTGGGGCGACTTCAAACTCTTGATGGAATTTTGGATCTGGGAGTGGGGGGGAAAGCGTACCTGCATCGTCGGGCCGACGATTCAACATGTGGGGGGTAGATTGTAATGGAGCGCTGCTCCTTTAAAGGGAAGTCTGACGCTGCGGCACACGTCACCACGCCGCTCGTAGAGGCTTATGGGAAGTCTCTTCATAAACACTGCCAGTGGCTAGTATTCGGTAAGCCTGCAAAGTTCCCCCTTGCGCGTTTCATCGCCTACCGGCGAATGCTGTGGTTGCTTCTCCCCCCTCGCCGTCGAGAGGAGTGCGGTGTCCAGTTCAGATCTAGGAGATGTGGGACCATTCCTTGTCCTCGTGAGTATGTGGACCATTTCTTGTCGCTGTTTATGTGCTAGCCAGCAGCTAGTGGCTAACTTCGCGTCTGCTGTTCTATAGGTTGTGATTCCAAACTTGGCGTCTCTTACTTGGCTAGAGTGATCTCTTGCTTCTCACTGGCAAGGACTTCGGTGGACAATACCAACGGTTACCTTGCGCCTTTCCCGTCTCCTGCACGCCGGTATGTATTATAGTGGGTTAGCTTGTGCCTTTACCCAGCCCTGACTGTTTGTTTTCGTACCATGGTTGCTAACGACGGCCATTATTATGGTTTCAGCGTGTGGTCGCTACCGGCGCCTCGGCCGTGTACCTCTGTATTGGCACCCGACTGTGAGGAGAATCGCGCATCGGTGCACCCTCATCTCCGGGTAAGGTAACCTCTCGGCAGCAGAATCGTGTGATAGTGGGGTGTCCTGCTAGCTTGGCTAACGCTCTCCTCCTCCCTCGCAGGTTGTATCCGTGTGGCCGTGGTCAGACACACCACGCGTTTAGGTGCACGAGCGGCAACTTTTAGCCCCGGTTGTGTGGTGCCTCTGGAAGCCGGGAACCCGTATTTCGGCTGCTGCTCCGGCCTCGGGAAATCGGACATTCGTGTGTGTGTGTGTGCGTTGGCGCGCTTTAGTTCAGTGTGTGTGTGTGTGTGTGTGTGTATGCGTGTGTGGGCGCTCGGCTCGGTGTGAGCTAGTGTGTGAGCCATTCCACAGTGTGTGTGTGCGTGTGTGTGTGTGAGTGACGAGTGAGTGTGGGGATACCTAGGGGACTGCACTGAGCTGAGCCTCTGGGGTTGGTTTACCTCATGTTTTGCTTTTCGTTTACTTTCGTTTGCTTGTGCCTAATTTCCTTTTTTCATTATTTCATCCAATTATCTAATTTTTATTTAACTGCATGTATTTACTGGATTTTGATTTATTTTGCATGGTTTGCTGATTTCTTGTTGTTTCTGTTTGCCGTGAATTATTTCTGTTTGTTGTGAACTATTTCTTTACTTTTTCTTTTGTTAATCCTGAGGTGTGCCATTCGCCCTATTGTGTTAGCCGTGCCAGCCCCTAGTGGCAAAGTCTGCCAACCTGAGTGTGGGTTCTAAGGCCTTAGGCCTACCAGGTGTGTTGTCTATTGTGAATTAGTGAACATACTTTGGGGCCGGTGTTTACAGATCCGCGGGTGTGGTGGCAGCACACCCACCCCTGCACTTTACTGTTACTGTGAACATACTTTGGGGCAAGTGTTTATCTATCTGCGGGTGATTGCGACAGCACACCCACCCCACTGCACTTTGTGAATTGTGAGTACCTTTTTATATTTTATTACAAAGAGTGAGAGAAATATATTTTTATAACGCAAAGAATAATAAAGATTTGAATTATTAATTGTCACCACTGTCTCTGCCTCCATTGTGCACGAACCTGTGTTTGCCTGGTAATCTATTGTGCGGGTACATTGTGTGTTGGTCCAGGGTATCTGTAACTACCCCTAATTCATTTCCTCCGGGGGCTCCACCCCCGGGGGTGGCGTAGTCGAACTACTTCCTGTAACGGTCTCGCCCACTACACATTGATGCACAAGTAAGTAAAATTTGGTAACACTAGACTGATCCGTTTTCAGGGAGGCGGCCACCACCAACCAGGACGTCAACCTCACCGAATACACAGACTTTGTGTAACTGGATACGTAACTAAATGCATGGAAGATGTAACCGTCACCAAGGACATTACAGTGAGGGCAAACGAAAAACCCTGGTTCACCAGGGAGGTACGTGAGCTCCTGAGAGCACGCAGCGTTGCTTCCAAGTCTGAGGACAAGGAGGCCCTCAAGTCTGCCAGGGCCAACTTGCACCGGGGCGTGAGAGTAGCCAAGCGTGCATATCAACTCGCACTTCACAGACACAAAGGACCCAAGACGGTTGTGGCAAGGCATCCAGTCAGTCACTACATACCATCATCTCCCTCCACCTCTGCCTGGCTCATCTGGAGAACAAAAACAGTCACACACGGATGCTGTTCATTGACTTCAGCTCTGCGTTCAACACTGTCATCCTCCAACATCTAGTGGACAAGCTGAGTACAATAGGCATCAGCGCTTCACTGTGCAACTGGCTGCTGGACTTCAGGAAGAAACAACCAACACGCATCCCACTCATCAACGGCAGTGCAGTAGAGTCTGTGAAAAGTTGCTGGGAGTACACATCACAGATGATCTCTCACAGACTACCAACAACACCACCGCGCTGGTCAAGAAGGCGCAGACATAACTCCACTTCCTGAGAAGGATGAGAAGAGCCGACCTCCCCACTTCTGCTCTCACGACCTTATATAGAGGTGCTAATGAGAGCATCCTGACTAGCTGCATCTCTGTCTGGCACGGCAGTGGTCTAGCTGCAGACAAGAAGGCGCTGCAGAGGGTGGTGAGGGCAGCAGAAAAGATTATCAGGTCACCCCTACCAGCCATCCAGGAACTGTACACTTCACACTGTTCCAAGAGGGCACTGAACATCATCAAAGACACAACTCATCCAGCACACTGACTGTTCTCCCTCCAACCATCAGGGAAGCTGTACCGCAACCTGTGGTCCCGCACAAGTAACATCTTCTTTCCACAAGCCATCAGACTCATCAACACACTGAAGGAAACCATATGGACATTCCATGAACATTTATTCACCATGCCACTGGCACTTAACTCTTGCACCTTTTACAGATCTACACTTTTCACTTTACTAGTATGATCACTGAATGTACTTCAGCTGCTGTGTGTGCTTTGTTTTTTTACTGTCAGTATGTCAGACTTCTTATTGCACACTGTGTGTGTGTCTAATTTTGTAGACTGTGATGGACCAGATTCGTTGGCCTATTCAAATAACCGACAGTGAGGACGAAGACGAGGACGTCCCAGCCGAAAAAGTGGGAAAGGCAACATCTTCCTTGCGTCGCTCTATCACTGAAGGTATAAATATATCATTTCCCATATTGCATACAGCAGCATAACAACAGTTTTAAATCGCAGCAGCGAATGACACAAAATGAGCCCAGATGTTTGAGTCTGGCACCATCTGATATTGGTATTATACCTTTTGAAATTGAAGCTGCATAAACTGAGTTTTGGCCTCATTTGCATAAAAATACATACAATTCAGAAAACCTCCAATACCAACATTCTTATGTTTCATTGTCCCTAATAACATGGGAGAAGTTTCATATTTTCTTTTTCTTTTTTTTCTTAAATTTCCTTTGCATGTTTTACAGCTTCACCAGAAGACCTTTGGCGCTTGATACAGTTCTGGGTGGGGTGGGAGACGCCACCCAACCGCCTTCGGGTGGAGGTGTCTTCCGTCTCCCGTTTCCCGATGGCGCTGACCTGCGCCCTTACGCTGCGGCTTCCAAGCCACTACAGCGATTATCGGCAATTCCACCAGGATATGGTGATGTCCTTGAATTCTATTGATTGTGGCTTCGGCCTTATCTAGAGTGCTAATCTAGAATGCTCATGTTCGATCAGTGATTTCAGAAAGCTGCATGTTCTCGGGTTCTAAGGCTTCACCATATCCTGGTGGAATTGCTGACAACTGTTAATGTGTTCAAATTCAAAATGTGTCACAATGTTTTGTTTTTTTGTTTTGGTTCTTTTTTCATAAACGGCTACGTTTACATGACATTAGAAAGGGTGACATTAGAAAGAAAATATCTTGGTCAACCTGCATGTCCCCAAGTAAATTATAGCCGACTTACCGAGACGTCATCACCACTAGGTGCATCATCCAAGTCTGACAAATCTTGGTGCAGGTGTTCGTCTTCAGAACTATCAAGGTCACCGTCATTGTGATCGTCACAGGTGTTCTGGTCCTGATGTGTAAAAAAGAGCTTTCAGTACAAAAATGGTCACACAACTCAGTAGATTTGCAATAAGTTATACCGCCACCATGTGCATCCTCACAGTGACTGTGAGTTTCCTGTTCCATGTTGGGACCCATGAAAAAAGTTATATCAGGGTGCAAGTGTTAATTTTTCCCCCTCATTTTAAAAAAAGCTATTCAATCAATACTTAATTTAATTCAACTGCATTTTGTGCCGCATAATGCCAATGAAATATACACATTTTTATGTTCACTGACCTTTATCTGGTTTGATGGTTCCAAGTTGATGGCCTCAATAAGTTTTCTACGACAAGCATGGAGACAGACAAGTCTTAAACATCATTGTATCTACATGGACAGTCTTAAGTGATAATGTCCCACTTATGGAAATACGCCATTATACCTCTCCCCCAGTTAAGTTTTGTCTTTCCTCTACTCCCACCCGTTATCTGATGCAGCGCTCAACAGTGCCCCTGCTTTGGGGGCATATGCCTCTAAATTTTGATCTGTGCTCCAAACCTTTCATTTAAGAGCAACTGTGTCCCTCGTCCAAAAGCTAAATGTACAGCCCTGACTTCAGTTTTGCCCGCATTTTTCCCCTACGCCGTTCTTCATCCAAAAAACGAGCGACTACAATCACAATGTGCGTATATGTCCAGGAAAAGAAATAGTTACAGCAATGTTCTGATGGCAGTGAAAGTCCAAGCTATTCATTACCATCGAATTGTGTGTCCCCAGCTAGCGTCAAGCTTAAGTGCTAGCATGGAGGTACCCATGTATCTACCACGAAGCACTGTGTCCATATTGACGCCCCTTGCACAAAATGTTCTTCATCCAAAAAACGAGCGACTACAATCACAATGTGCGTATATGTCCAGGAAAAAAAAATAGTTACAGCAATGTTCTGATGGCAGTGAAAATTTTACTTCCAAGCTATTAATTACAATCGAATTGTATGTCCCTAGCTAGCGTCAAGCTTAAGTGCTAGCATGGAGGTACCCATGTATCTACCACGAGGCACTGTGTCCATATTGACGCCCCTTGCACAAAATGTTCTTCATCCAAAAAATGAAGACTTACAATCACAATGTTCGTATATGTTATTAAAACTGCGCGAAGAGATCACACCACTCATACCAGCGATCTCAAATGTAGTTTAAATAAATTTGTTCGACCTAAGAGCTCACACACAAAGCACGTGGACATGACTGGTCAATTACATAGGTGGGATTTAGCGTGAGAATAAAGGACACAAACCTCTTTTTCCAGAATCTCTTCGTTCTTGGTGGAATATCATATGTTGAGTCTGGAGAAATGTATTTCCTTCTTCTTCTATCCATGTTCGTCACTGCATTTAGCTACAAATCCGCACATTGCAAAGAAAATGCTGGTTGAGCTGCTGCGTCTCAAAAGATTGTGAAGAAGATGGCGGTTGAACCGGATGTAGATAATCTTCTTTGGAAAGGGTCGTAGAAAGCAACAGCAATGTTATTGTTTTGAAAATATACTTCAATAAAAGATTATTTCTGTGAAATAGACATTTAAAAAAACACAACTTAATTTCCACGAAAACGCGTTATCTACCAAAGAGATTTTACATGGTTAAGTATCTGCGACGAATACGTGACGGACTTCCGGGTCATGGATCTCTGTGCAACGTTCGAATGGTCTGTCGTGACATGACGCCACACGGACAACCTCTTTGCACTTTTAGAGAATTTTCATTCACTTTAGTCAGAATGAAGTCAGCTTTAGTCAGTTGGACAAAGGGCAAGGACAAGGATGCGTTAAGCATCGTCCCCACGCAATGGATCGTGGACTTTCCATCCGAAAGTACAACATTTGATGAGGGGAGAGAGTATCTCGTGGAGTGTCGGAGCGGGAAGCGACCCACAAACGGTTGGCCTGTTGAGCCGGCAATTATTCTACAGTTAGCTGGTAAGTAGTCGTTGTACTTTGTCATAAAACGTTATATGGTGATGTTCTTGTGTAACACTATTGGATAAAGTCAACCATACCATTCGCTTTAGGCAATATTTGGACTGTTAGCGATTGGTGTACCAAAGGTTTCTGGCTGACCTTGAGGTTAGCTAGTGTTATAGCTAATGAGACTTGAATTGTGGCCACAGTATAGTTTCAATTGGCTGTTAAGAGTTCAATGGCTTTTCAAAATCAATTTCAGTGTAATCATGTGCACTCAATACGCAAAACCGTTTCCAATCACAAAGTACTCGGGTAAGGTATTGTGCAACTTTAGTCCGTTGGGCAAGGATAGGCTATGGGCGCCATTTTCTCCGAAATTACATGGCGCCAAGGCTGCGTTGTTACGGCGCCATTTTGCTTCGAAACTAATAGAGCTGCCATAGAGAACTATCTAGTAACAATCCATGCCTATTACTGCAGTGAATCTATCATTTGACACAGATCCAATGTTCAGATCCAATGTTTAAAACCACTTCCTGATCACGTCACGTCACGTCACGTCTCAAGTTACTTCCTGGAGAATCAAAACATGTACTATCAGTGCCTTGCTAGCTAGCCTATTCCTATGATAGAAGGATAAGGGGCCTTATTTATAACGGGTGTGTACACATAAAACACTGCGCACGCCAAGTTCACCGCAAGGTTTGGTATTTAAAGAAAAAGAATTTGGCGGTAAACATGCACAGCTCCACGCAAAGTTTGACCCAGGCGTAGGCACTAAACAAAAGACCAAACGCGGAAAGCGCGACCTCGGGAGGTAGCTGGAAGAGCGACCCGAAATTGGTTGAAGAAAAAAATCGGAGGTCACTTGTCACGATAGCCACTTGAACATTAGTTAATCCAGTTCGCAACGAAAACGCGGTTGTTTGTTGTTTGGTAGTGGTGGAAAATAATAGGTAGGCCTACCTGGCCTATCCATAGCCTCATGCATGTTTTGTAAGGAAGTAATAGACGCTTCAAATTTTACGTTTAGGGTAGGCCTACATTACATTTGGAAATACCTTACATTTTATTAACAATAACCACGGACCTTTCCAGTATCAGGCTATAATTGTATTGGTAGGCTATAAAGTGTTCAGAGTCTGCAAGGAATTACGTCAACATTTAAGCCAGTTGCAAAATCATCTGCTCGAGTCTCAAGTGCATCTGTAATGGTTGATTTTCTCAGCCATACAGGCAAGCATACAGCCAAGTGCCATACTGATGGACAGCTTTGTTTCTCTTGTTGCATGTCATTTCTTTTCCATGCGGTTATTCGTCATCAAAGAAGCAGAGGTGTGCATTTGACAGCTGAAAGCAGACAGCTGCGCGCAGTGACCAACGGCAAACCCGGTGCATTATGAGGTGCGATGAGACAGCGAATAGATTTTCTACCGTTGAATTTCACATGTAATGGGGATATGCCATGTGAGATGTTTCCTTGACGCAGCTATTTTCACCCTGGTTCACAACTTAATTAATAGACTACTACATGTCTATGACCTGGCAGGTTCATGTCCATGCCCTCCTTTTGGTTTAAAAAAAAAAAAAAAAAAAATTACCTCTGGTATAGCGTGACCTTTGCGAACATAACCATCCACATAATGCAATTCCAGGGATTTTGTTTTTTGTACGACTTCCCGAACTTAACTGCTCCACATTGCCCAACGTTCTCTAGGCCTGTCTAATAAAACTGTTTGCTCCACATGTGGTAAATAGGCTATCTCGTCTGCTTTCTGCACGTCGTCCACAGATATAAATATTCATTTTGGGCGTTTCACTGAATATTTATGGATAATTATGGGTGTGTCCACAGGTGCGCACATGTGCCGCAACTTCAGAGTGAGTTGGGATTTATAAAGGAAAATCGACGTGGAATGTGCGTGCGGCATGCTTTATAAATCTTTAAATTTCCTTGCGCACGCAAATCCTGAGATTCGTGCGTGCGCCATCTTTTGGCGCAATTCTTCCGCAAAGTTTTATAAATGAGGCCCAAGGAGTTTAGCTGCCATCATGTGGAAATGTAAAATGGAAGGTTGTAATGAAAAACAACATGCAACACAGCAGGAAGTAACCTAAAAAAAAAAAAAAAACGGCTGGTATTGAATGTGTTAAAGGGACACTGTGTGAGATTTTTAGTTGTTTATTTCCAGAACTCACGCTGCCCATTCACTAATGTTACCTTTTTCATGAATACTTACCACCAGCATCAAATTCTAAGTATTCATTATGACTGGAAAAATTGCATTTTTCATACATGAAAAGGGGGATCTTCTCCATGGTCCGCCATTTTGAATTTCCAAAAATAGCTATTAATTATATTATTTATATTTGTTTATTACTTAGTAAACTTTAACCGGAGAACGGTTGAAAGTACAGGAGAAAGGTAAAACCCAATCATTTAACTCAAGGGAAGAATTAAAATGAGCTTATTTCCAAAAATGGGACAGGATCACTTTAAATCGAGAAATCCTAACTGCTCGATCATATTGATTTTTTCGATTGGTAGTGTCTGTTTCTGCCAGGGCTTTGAACCGTTATTTTTATTCAAACATTCCGTTCCGAACAGAAACTGAATTATAACGTTTCCGGTTTGAGTTCCACCAATAAATTGACGTTCCCGAACCGGTTAGAACAAAAAAATATTGTTCCCGGAACGGTTAAGTTCGTTCCTGCAAGCTGATTACTCCCCATAGGCCTAACTGATGTTAATTAACCAAGAAAGATGGAAGTGCAATTGAGTCAGCCTATATTCAAAACTGTTTATTCAAGCGGATGAAAAGAATATCCTCCAGAATTTTGTCATTCAGGGATGACGTAAGCGGAGAAGTGGAGAATAAACCTCTATAATGAAAATGCGCACTCCACGCTGACTTGGGTCACGTGGAGCGCTATGATGGACATTGTGAGTTTGTGCATATTTGAAGCGGCCATGGATACCCAATAACGTAGAACATTCTCGGTGCGCTTTACACACGCTTCTCTGCAATGTCTTACAATGATGCAATGGAAACTCTGCCCTTTTGGAGTGAAGACTTTGTAATCCACAGCTCTCTCTCCATTCAGTCAGAGAATGTCTGATGTCACACAGGACGTGAACCTCAGCCGTCATGGAAACGTGCGCAGGAAAATAATTACTTTTTTTTTTAGTTTGAGGAACCGGTATTAACCGGTTACCATTATTTTTAAATAGGTGTTCCCGTTGCAGAACATAAAAAATAATAAAGTGGAACGATATTAATCGGTTACCATTATTTTTAAATAAGTGTTCCCGTTGCAGAACTTAAAAAATAATAAAGTTTCGTTTCTGTTCCCTGTAAAATACAAAAAGTTCCTGGTTTTCGTTTTCGTTCCTTGAACCGGTTCAAAGCCCTGGTTTCTGCCACTTCGAATGTGCACGAGATTGATAGAATGTAAGATTAACGACCAACAAAAAACTCTGAAGCAGGGCAGTCTGTTGGGGGAAAAATCAAAACAATCCGGTCACATATTGTGTCTATTAGCCTAATTATGGACGTGAAGAAAAGAAGAGCTTAAAATTGCTCAAGTGAAGGAGAAGAAGTGGGAGGAGGTGACATGGCTTTAATGAAGAGGAAGCTGGCGAGGACCGGGGTAGCTGTATCTTTTTTTCTATGTCAGTAGTGTGCTTAGTGATTTTAGAATAGGATGATCTTACACTCTTACCTCGTGGAGTGGAAATTAGTATTCATACTTGTGTGAATCATTATATTGGAAATATAATCATATGTGGTATTAACTAATAAACTTGTGAGTAACCATGGTTGTTACAGGCCTGATGGAACCTTTGTGTTGGTTTGTTACGTAGTTGAGTGTCAGATCTGTCAAATGGTTGAATCTCTGTGATAACAGCATAGTTTTGATTCCAAAGACAATCGCCATGTATTTTAGAGGCCGGGGTGACTTTAAAAAGTGTCAGCGTAACGAACAGTGCCTTCCCTGATGAATTGCATATTGGCGGTTCGTAAACTCTGATGACACGCGACCAACCGTCATTTCTGTTAAGTTTATCAAACAGAACGGGAATCGGAATGTACTCGCCTCGTGAATCGCAGAGGGTACTTCACTGCACTTAAACAAGGTACACAGTACAGAGGGCGAATAATGGAACACACCAATAGGCAAATACACGTTGGTTGGCTTCTCTATGTGTCTTTCTCTTAAGCAGGAAAACATTGCCCAATACCAGCCCAAACTAATTAAAGGACGAGGACGGACGAGAGTGAGATTGCCCTGAAGACGGTGTGCACACACCCTTTGTTATAGGGACATAAACACGTAGACACTGCAGATTTTATTGAAATGCACCAGAAAGGTTATCACATGGAACACAAAGTCTTCCAACCAGTAAGCTCTGGGGTGGAAGCGGAAGACCACCTTATTTGGCCATCCCACAGTCCATGGTGTGAGCTTAATGTCGGTGCACGTGGGCTGGATAGAGTTAAAGGCAGGCAGAGACTGACAGAGGAGGTGACAGAGAAGGTTGTGTGTGTGTGTGTGTGTGTGTGGGGGGGGGTTACATAATCGCTTTCACTTCAGTGGAGACCTGGAGTCACACAAGAAGTACATTCAAAGATGCAAATGAATGAATGAATGACTACCGACCAGTGGCACTCACTCCCATCATTATGAAGTGTTTTGAAAAACTGGTTCGGGCTCACATCACCTCCTGTCTCCCACCTGGGTTTGACCCTCATCAGTTTGCCTACCGGGCCGGCAGGTCCACAGATGACGCCATCATAACAGCCCTTCATGCTGCACTGTCCCATCTAGAGCAGCAGGGGAGCTATGCCAGGCTGCTCTTTGTGGATTTTAGCTCGGCATTCAACACTATCCTCCCCAACAGACTGGTGACCAAGTTATTGGACCTGGGGCTGTCACACTCCATCTGTCGGTGGATACTGGACTTTCTGACAGGCCGCTCCCAGAGGGTAAGAGCTGGCTCCCACCTGTCCTCAGTCATAAACACCACCACAGGCTCCCCCCAAGGTTGTGTGCTAAGCCCACTCCTGTACACCCTATACACTTACGACTGCACCCCCTCTTACTCCAGCAATAGTATCATCAAGTTTGCTGATGACACCACCATCGTAGGTCTCATCTCCAAGGGAGACGAAACTGCATACAGGGAAGAGGTGCAGCGTCTATCGGTCTGGTGCAAAGAGAACAACCTGTTCCTAAACATCTCAAAAACAAAGGAGTTGATAGTGGACTACAGGAGGACAAAGGCTAACATTCAACCGCTGGTCATCAATGGGGCCTGTGTGGAGAGGGTGTCTGATTTCCGCTTCCTGGGCGTGCATCTGAGGGACGACCTTACTTGGAACACCAACACCACTGCCACCATCAAGAAGGCACAACAGAGACTGTACTTCCTTGGGGTCTTACGGGCTAACCATCTACCCCAAAGTCTACTGGTGGCCTTCTACCGGAGCTCCATAGAGAGCATCCTAACATACTGTTTATGTGTGTGGTATTCCAGCTGCACAGCAGCGGACAGAAGAGCTCTTCAGAGAGTGGTCAGCACAGCTCAGAAGATCACCAGCTGTCCCCTGCCCTCTTTAGAGGAGTTGTTCTCCTGTCGCTGTCTAAAGAAAGCCAAGCAAATCATCAGAGACCCCTACCATACTGGACATAAACTGTTTGAGCTGCTGCCATCAGGCAGGCGTTACAGGGCTCTGGGTACAAAAACAAACAGGCTAAAAGACAGTTTTTATCCAAAAGCAATCTACACACTACATTTTGCACAGCTGACTTTTTCAAATCTGAATTATTTTTATACAGTATATATATAGGTTCTTTGTTGATTTTTAAGCACCGTGAGCATCTGCACTTTACCAATTTCGTTGTACCTGTACAATGACAATAAAGTTTCATTCATTCATTCACTTTCAATGGGCGGCCCCAACGTTCAGTGGTCGCTACTTTTCTGTGATGCCCACTAAATAATGACCATTGCCAATGGCGTGAATTGTATCACTCCGCAAATAGTTTGGCAACTTCGAAAGTTAATATTATGCGACGGCTATTTTTTCTGTTCACTATTTGGCGACACCACTCGGCCAACAATGGAATTTCCAGTTAATTTCAACATTTATGGAGAGTATGGAAATGCTCAGCGCTGGTGGGAAGCGCAAATTTTGACACCACCAAAATCCAAAAGACACTAGGATCTGGAGGAACTGGAGCAAGTAGAAGAAAATCACCATGAGATAAATACCAAAAGGAGCACGGCAGGGACCATCAAGGTTTTCAAATAATTTCTATTGGACAAAAACATCAAAACTGAATTGGACGAATTCAACGAAGTAGTTCTCGACAAAGTTTTAAGATTGTTTTATGCTTCCGTAAGCAACACACAAGGCAAAAAGTATTCCGTGGCCAGCTATGCTGCTCTCAGTGGAGGAATCAGCAGGTATTACAGCAAGTTCAACATCTACCACAGCACGGCATTTAAGAGCAGTAACAAGGTCTTCAAATCGGTCCTGAAAGATCTCCTCAAAAGCGGAAAAGATTGCAGCCAACACCACCAGGCCATTTCACCATCAGACTTCCAGTGCATCAAAGACTCGCCGGCCCTCTCGACCTCCACTGCCACCGGACTGGTGAGGAGGGTGTGGTTCAATACACAATTACACCTCGTCAGGAGAGGAAGAGAAGGGGACAGAGAGCTCACACCCGCCTCTTTCGAGTTTTTTTTTAAAAAAAGGTGAAAACGGCCGCGAGTATATCACCCTCGCCCACAATGCTGAGACAAAGAACCACAAAGACCCAAGAGATCCATGTCAACAGGTGTACCAGGGATGCATATACTCGGAGCCAGGCAACCCCAACTGCCCTGTACAGACATTCAAGAAATATCTGTCGCTGTGCCCATCTGACGCAACAGCATTGTATCTGCATCCCATCAAGCAAGATCAGGCCATTCTGGACAAAACACATATTTGGTTCTCTAGGGCAGTGGTTCCCAACCTTTTTCTTCAGAGACCCATATTTTTACCATTGTAAGCTTTGGTGACCCAATCGCGCAAGCGCCCGCACAAATATCATTTTATTCCTCAATTTGTCTTCAGTCAAATATAGAATAAATGTATCACTTACATTTAGTTGTTTCTATGCATATATTAGTTTAAATGCTTTGTCATTTATTCAACATGGGCTATATATGGTATTAAAATTAAACCCCTTAAAATCAAGAGGCCTTCGCGACCCACTGTGGATCTTTGGTGACCTGTATGTTGGGTCCCGACCCACAGGTTGGGAACCACTGCTCTAGGGAACAGGTGGGTTAAAAACTACCTTGGCAGTATGATGGCCAATATCAGCCAGGTCTGTGGACTTTCAAGGCATTACACAAACCACAGCTTGCGTAGTACCGGCGTCCAAATGCTATCATTGGCTGGACTGGAGACCAGGAAGATCATGACCGTCACCGGCCACAGATGTGAGTCCAGCTTAAAAAGGTACTGGGCTCCAAGCACCACCGACAGGCAGAGATGGAGCCACATCCTATGAAGTTAGTAAAAATCTTGCCTAATGTGTTTGGGGGACTCATTTGTTTATTTCGCAGAACTCCAGGGTCGAGTCTAATTGTGTGCGCCTTTGCTTACAGGTGCAGGCCCGTCTAACACACCAGGACGAGAAATAAATCAGGACCTCTTCGTGGACGCCAGACCATCCTTCCTTTCGAACTGCAATGGCAATGTACAGTTTAACATCCATAAAAAGAGAGACAGGAAAGTGCAACAACATTTCTTTGGCGGAGACTGAAGCGCTACAAAGTAGCCAGCCCAAGCATTGGAGTGTTGCTTAGGAACGAACGTTCCGAGGACTACTTTTCGCAGCTGCATTCAGGTTGCATTCGTTTAATAACCCCTTTTTTATTTTTTCAATGTTTACTTAGTGGCTCTTTCCTCATTTCGGCAGTATAATAAGCCGTATAATAAGCGGAATCATGTATTGTCCGCACGTGACTATCGGGAAATATTTCCCTTCGGAGCGGAATAACACCCCTCCGCCGGGAGGTGTTATTCGCCCCGTCTGGAAATATTTTCCCGATAGTCACGTGTGGACAATACATTATCCCTTACATTAAACACGGTGGGAACAGTGCTGCTGAAAATTCAGTAAATAATTTAGTGAATTAAAATTGCAAAAGGGAGTGCTTTGGAGAACTAATCCAAGCAAAAACATGTTAATACAATACAGAGATAGAATATTTTGTATACATTTCTTCTGTATTTCTTCTCTAGCATTCAGCATACTGTACAGTGATGCCTTTAACTCTGTTCCCCATAAAGACGCCCGCTATTTCAATTAAGATGGGTTTTAACGACCTCAAGAGACTGTTCCGTGTGTAATAAGGTGGACGGAATGATGGTAATTAATTACTATTAGGTTTGCATGGAATTGCACGACTACGCCACTGGGGGAATTTCGCCACCCAGAAATATTGAATAGTAACCAAGGCACAACAGGTTCGTTTTAGGAGGCTGAGACCAGTGTTGCCAGATTTTCTACGACAAATAAGCGGCTGACGTCCTAAAAACAAGCCCAAAAGAAGCGACTGACAGGCGTAGTGAAAACAAGCCCAAAATAAGCAACCGAAGGGGTGGGTCGTCAGTCGCGTGCCTAGTCAGGGAAGACCTTGCTCTTTGCGGGGGTCTGCGTGGCAGCTAAAGTGACCACAGAAAGTGGGAGTTAACAATGCTGTAGTAGGGTCACTTGTAAGGATGAGTGAGGAAAAAACGAGTTGCCATTGAGAAACGCATTCAAATGACCGGCAGAGCAGGAGAAAACAGCAAGCCCAATCCTGAAAAGAGCAAGCCCAAAAAAAAACGGCAACCCGCGACTTTGCAAAATTTAAAGCGACTGCTCAAAAAAAGAAGCCCAAGGTCGCTTATAATAAGCGGACTTGGCAACACTGGCTGAGACAGAAGGCAGGGCAACAGTTGATTCTCTTATTTTATTATTTCCAGTTCTTATACAAATATAATTAGTGTGTATAAGGGTTCAGTAACCCACACAGTTGGGATAGGACATACACAAACAGAAAAGAAACAAATAAAATAAAGCGACAAACTTTACACCATCACTGGTCCGTTATCCCAGATGACCACAGAATGCCCATACCCTGTGAGCTTCTAATAAAATACAAAGTACCGTAACCACCCCAATGCACAGCAAACAGGCCAACCCACACCATTGAGACTGCAACCAATTCACACTAGGGCACCAAGAGGGCACCTTACACTACACGACACTGCAACAAGGAAGCTCAGGGGCGCTGGGTTATCCAGAGAATAGGAGGAGACAGGGCACCAGTGTGGTCAATTACATATAATCAGAAAAATAACAAAATGCGTTATTGTTGTGTTTTTCAACATTAACATCAATCTGTCTCGGATATCAGCCTACATTTGTCCTAAAACCAGCCACGACTGCTGGCAGCGAGCACAGAGCAGCCAGAACGCAAGATTCCTTCGTAGTGCATTCTGGTTAACTGAGTACGTTAAAATAGCTTTGGCAATCGCGGTTCAGCACATAATTGTATCAATGCAACGAAATAATGCTAATTTCTTTATTTTTCTCATGTAAAATGCAAAATGAGGATAAATTACATGTGATAACAGCACACATTGCCCAGAGGTGAATTCCACTTTAAGAACAAATAGCGTATCGTACTTAATTCCCCTGTGATGTCTATCTTTAAACAGGACTGCAATATCTGAGGCACCACCTCGATGAGATGGCTGAGATTGCAGAGGAGAAGGGGGTGGAGAATTCGTCAGACGAGGAGGACTTTGTCTCGACAATAAAGACCCACAGGTCAGAGGGTTCGGGAGAATTGGAGGGGTACCTCGCCTGTGCATCTCACAGCATGGACCTGCTGAACTCTTTTCCAAGTGTGAAAAAATTGTCCCTGAGGCTTAAAGGGACAGTTTGGTCAATTTCAACATGCAGTTGTATTGCTCACGCTACCCTTGACTTTTAGAATGAGCAATTCTAATGGGGGCAGCTTTTGTTTACATTTTTTAAAAATGAAACATAGGCCAACTCCAAATATTTTCCCAAAAGGTACTGCTGTTTGCTAGTTGTCTGCTGATGTTTTATAACCTTTTGGATGTTTTTGGGAATAAATAAAAATGTTTTTTTGAAATGTAAACAAAGAGCTGCCCCCATTACAATGACCAGGATTTTGGAAACGGCTGAAGAAGAAAAAAAATCTCAGGCACTGACAAGTCCAGGGTAGTGTGAGCATTACAACTGCATGTTGAAATTGACCAAACTGTCCCTTTAACACAGGGCTTCCAGCCTCAGCTGCCTGTGAGAGGCTTTTCAGCTCAGCAGGGTGGCTCTATACGGCGAAGAGGGCAAGACTTTCAGCTGAGAACTTTGAAAATCAGCTCCTGCTGAAAATGAACAAAAGCTTTGTGAAGTTTTAGATTATGGTTATGTTATTGTTACTGCCGCCATGTTTTCTGTTGCGTCGGTCTGTTTGTCTGTCTGTTGGACAACTCATGACGTTATGAACGGATTTGGATGAGACTTTGTTTTTGAAAATGACCTAAGTGATTCAATTCTGGTGGTGATCCGGATCACAAACCTGAACCAGGACTTTTTAAAAGATTCGTCACCATTCCATTACACTGTACAAATGTAAAACAAAAAAATGGGTGTCACATTGTAGTTAAATGTTCTAAAAAACGCTTCCTTGGCAGAGGTCTGCATTGTTGGAGTGGATTTCTAGTTAAATAGTTGGGTCATTTATAGAAGTTCCGTGACCGTGGAGAGGAAAGGTTTGTTTCTCACTGGATTTGGCATCTATAAAGGTTATATAAAAAAATGAGCCGGGGTGCCCCTCACAAAAATGTGGGGAAATTTTTGTAGAACCCTATATCCAAAATGGCTGCTGCCAGCCAAGCTGGAAATTTACTTTTTAATGGTTTTGCGCACAATGCTGCATAATACATGGTTTCTGAGACTATTTGGGTCAAGAAATTCACAAATGATGTAGATTTATTGATTTGACCTATTTTTGACCTTCAAATTCAAGATTGCTGCCACTTTTGGCTCTTTAAATGTCAATTTTTCAAAATCGTCAGAGAGCTTTGATATTAGGCTCAAATGAAAGGTCTGCTCATACTGAGTTCAGTTATGGACAGTAAAGTAGGCTATGCAGAAGTCATCTGAAAGGTAAAAATATCAAGGTTTGTGGTTGATGAGAATTAAACTGCTTATAAGTCGGGTCATGATGTGAGGTTCCGTGACCATCCTCTGGCAAGGATGTTTTGATGATTGATTTGACCCTTTAGAAAAGATTTAGCCCCATGTCCCTCCCAGAAATCCCGGCATTTTTTGCTAGAGACGCAAATTAAAAATTGCGTCCGGCGCCATCTCTAAGAAATAACTTTTAATCTGAATGACCTAAAATCATGTATGAAGACACTTTTTCATACAAGTCAACCATGAGGATTCCAAATCTGACGTCATTTTGATAATACAACTTTGTTTTGACCATGAAATTCAAGATGGCTGCCATCTAGAACAGTCGTTTTCAACCTTTTTTTGGCCGTGACCCTCCAAAACTGGACTGGGGACCCCCCAATTTGTGTAGCTCCATTCCTCATACATAGATATTGAGAAAATAGCTGATATACAAGCATACAACACCTCACATTATAAGGCGTAGTGTGCTTGTAGGTAGGCAATTTTCACAATGTTTGGCTTTTTAAATATGATTTGACAATTTGGCCAATGTTTTAGCATTGTTTGTTGATAGCTTTAGATGCAGTGATGGTAGTTTACTTTGAGAGTCCTTACGTTATCACCCCCCCCCCCAAAAAAAAAAGGGTCTCGACCCACAGGTTGAAAGCCACTGATATAGTGGAAAACTTGAACTCAAGGCAAGAGCTGCTGAAATGGAAAGAAGTTCTCTCAAAGCAGCCATCAACCTGGTTGAAGACAGTCAAACGTGTGAAGCTCTCAGAACTGCTAGAAGACTGTGTTGTTGAGGAATGTGTGGCTTTATTCAACCCCAATGGCATATAGAGGAAGACGCAGAAGAACAAGCTCATCCAGAAGATCTCCCTCCAACATATTGTGATTGAAGAACCCTATGTTTCTCTAATTGACATGGGCATGATCTGGAGGATGGCAACTCCATCAGTAGAAGATTGGCAGACACAGAACGCCACACCATACAATTGGTTGGACTATGTCCAAAAGGTGTCTCCAGCATCCTTGCCTGCCTGTGAGGAGTGGCGCACTAGGTACGCCAAGTAGTTGTCAAGAAGGCCGTGTTGGCGTAAGATGTTTGCATCTGAAGGGAGACGGATAAAAGACTCTCTTCATGGTCTTCCACTTGGAAGCAGAGGCTTCAGCCATGGTGCTACTCTTCTTGTGTGCATAGATCACCTGTCTCGTGAACGCAAACTGCTCTTCTCAGATGACACTGCCATTGTGAGATGTATTAAAGATGGGCAGGAGGGGGAGTACAGGGGCCTGGTGCAGAACTTTGTTAGATAGTGTGGGACCAACCAGTTGCAGTTGAACACCACCAAAACCAAGGACATGGTGGTTGATTTCTGTTGGTCCACCCCACCCCTTGTGCCTGTATCTTTTGAGGGGGAGACAGTGAAAACAGTCTGCACCTACAAATACCTGGGGGTACATCAGAAAAGTAAATTAGACTGGTCAGTAAATTCAGAAGCAGTCTAAAAGTGCAGAGTAGGCACTATTTCCTGAGGAAGTTGAGATAATTTATGTCTGCAACGCACTCCTGCAGATTTTCTACCAGTCTGTCATGGCTAGTGTGCTTTCCTATGCTGTGGCATGCTGGGCGGGAGCATTAGGAAGAGAGATGCTGGACCAGAGATGCAGGGATCATTGACATTGATTACACGGTGAGAATGAGAATGGCGGGCAAGGATTATGGATGACACCTTTTTGACACAGCCCAACCACTTGTATGACATGCCGTCCTGTGTCCAATGGAGTTGCCATCCTCCAGATCATGCCCATGTCAATTAGAGCAACATGGGGTTCTTTAATCGCAATAGGTTGGACGGAGATCTTCTGGATGACCTTGCTCCCTTGCATCTTCCTGTATATGCCATTGAGGTTGAATAAGGTGAATAAGGCCACACGTTCCTCAACAACATGGTGTTCTTGCAGCTCAGGGAGCTAAGGTTGACTGTCTTGAATCAGGCTTATCACTACTTTTGAGAGCACTTCTGTCCATTTCAGCAGCTCTTGCTTTGAGTCCCGCAACAAGCTTCTTTATGCAAGAATGCTTGGAAAATGTCCTATGAAATGTTCTATGTACTAGATCAGTGGTTCTCAACCTGTGGGTTGAGATCCCCTTTTTGGGGGGTGGGATGTCAATGTAAGGACTCTCAATTTAAAAGACCATCACCAATGGAGTAGGGGTCCTCAGTCCAAATATGACTGTTTTGGGGGGTCACGGCCTAAAAAGGTTGAAAACGACTGTTCTAGATGGCAGCCATCTTGAATTTCACGGTCAAACCAAAGTTGTATTTCAAAATGATGTCAGATTTGGAATCCTCATGGTTGACTTGTATGAAAAAGTGTCTTCATACATGATTCTATGTCATTCAGATCAAAAGTTATTTTTTTAGAGATGGCGCTGGACGCCATTTTGAATTTGCCTCTCTAGTAAAAAATGCCAGGATTTCTGGGAGGGACATGGGGGCCAAATTTTTTCTAAAGGGTCCATAGAGGTCAAATCAATCATCAAAACATCCTTGCCAGAGGATGGTCACGGAACCTCACATTATGACCCGACTAATTAGCAGTTTAATTCTCATCAACCACAACCCTTGATATTTTTTACCTTTCAGATGACTTCTGCATAGCCTACTTGTAATTTTACTGTCCATAACTGAACTCAGTATCAGCAGACCTTTCATTTGAGCCTAATATTAAGGCTCTCTGACGATTTTGAAAAATTGACATTTAAAGAGCCAAAAGTGGCAGCCATCTTGAATTTGAAGGTTAAAAATAGGTCAAATCAATACATCTACATCATTTGTGAATTGACCCAAATAGTCTCAAAAACCATGTATTATGCAGCACTGTGGGCAAAACCATTGAAAAGTAAATTTCCCGCTTGGCTGGCAGCAGCCATTTTGGATATAGGGCTCTACAAAAATTTCCCCACATTTTTGTGAGGGGCACCCCGGCTCATTTTGTTATTTAACCTTTATAGATGACAAATCCAGTGAGAAACGAACCTTTCCTCTCCACGGTCACGGAACTTCTATAAATGACCCAACTAGAAAGCTGTATTTTGATATTTTGGAATATTCGTTTAAAAAAAACTTGTGCTGAATTTGATACATGACTCGGACTTTTTTTTTGCATTAAACTGAAAGTAACTTTTACTCAAATTACATTGTAAATGAAGTAATTTTGTAAATTTACTTGAGTACATTTTAAGATGGCTAATTGTACTTTTACTCTGAGTACAATTTCAGCAAAGTAAAGGTACTTTAACTCAATTAAATTTTTTCTGTACTAGAGCTGATAAAAAACCCGGAGGATCCGGTTGGAGAGCCGGGTCAAGACCTCATCCGAACAGACCGGATGGCTGTCTTGCATTGATCCGCCAAAGGCGGGTCAGACGGCATTTCATTAATATGTCAACAAAATGGCAGTTACAGCGCGAGAAATTGTGAAACCGGAATATATCCTCCTTAGTTGACTACAACAGCCATTCTCTAATCTCCCTAGTATGCTGTTCAGTCACGAACACTCACTGAGTAAAACTGAACCAACTCCCGCCTCGTCATTCATCGAGCCTGTTTGATCCGCCCAGCCTATGTTGTGGCCAATTGAGTGTTTGAGTCGCGGATCCCCGCTCCCTATGCGTGTGCTTCTGATTCTGTTGAGGTCTACATTTTAATGTTAATAGTGCTCTGCCAACGCTTTAACATCTCAGTCTGTAGGCTACTCTAAAGCTGGGCTTACACTGTGCGACTTTTGCCCCGATTCCAATCGATTTGGCACTCGCACGACTTTTTGAGAGTCGGGCCGATTTCTTACTCAATCGCAGGTCAATCGTGAGTCTCGTATCGTGCAGTGTACATTGGGTAACGACAAGCGATTTCGGCTCACGATCGTACAATCGCAGGGTCGCAAGAAAATCAAAACGGTTTGAAATTCTGGTCGTGGCTTGTGCGTAAATCGCACAGTTAAACCAGTGCTACGACCCGATTTGACACTTCACATGCACAAATTAATAGGGCCGTGCGATTCGCTGTTGAGCGCGACCTCATCTCCACCTCAGGTGCGCATGTTCCCTCCTCTGCAGACCGGGGAAACATGCCTGTCGCGTCGTACGGTGGAAGCATTTCGCTCGCATCCGACTGTCGGCTCGTGTAGTGTGAGGACGTGAGTCGTGAGTTGTGAACTTTTAAACAGTGAAATTCCATCGTGCATTGTGAGCAGAAGCTTAAGACCCACGAGTGAAAATATCGCACAGTGTATGCCCGGCTTTAGGGAAATTATAGTCTACAGACGTGACTCTACTATCACTCACTGCGTTACAGCGTAGGCCAGTGTTGCCGATTTAGCGACTATTCGCCACCTGGCGACAAAAAAAATCATTTAGCGACTTTTCAGGCTCAATCTGGCCAAATCTAGCGACTATTTCGCTTGTCTTGTGAGAGGCAAATCAGTGTCCCTCCCCACGACACCACACAATGCATTTCCAGTGGCGGGTAGAGACAGACGTGACACATGATGCACCAAGGTGTGGCAGCTTTTGTGATACGCTACGGCAAGCGATTATGAGACAAAGATATGGCAGGAACCGAATATCAACATAAACCGAGATTACACACTCTTCGATATGTTCACCAAATGTTTTGGGACTGTCATTTATGTTATGCCTACACTTTGGAATTAGATCAGAGTCTTGTTGTCACACAGGTATATTTGATTTACCTAAACTGTACCCTGTGCTTAACTTTACTCGGTCTACCCTACAAGCATATGACAAATTTAAATGAGCACTAGCAGGCTGGCCGCACCGACCGCAGTGAATCTCGGGCACATGGCGACAAAAAACTCATCTAGCGCCTTTAGCGACTTTTTGGTGCATGTGGCGACTTTTTAAAACTTGCATTTTCAGTGACAAATGAATCGTTTTCCCACATAATTCTGACTGCGCCGCCGTCAGAAGCATTTCCCACGGTAAGCGGGTCTGCAGATAAGCTCTGATCTCCAAAAAGTAGCTAGCACCGCCCATTTGTACTGTGGACGAAGGCATGTGGGCACGTTTTCTGTAGATCAGCGCGCCGTGCGTGACATTGTGACGTCATACATAACGTCATGACGTCATCTAGCGACTTTTCAGCAAGCCCATAGCGACTTTGGCTGATTTTCTTTTGGCAACACTGGCGTAGGCTACAGTCTTTAAAGCCACTGCTGCTATCACTCCCCTCGTCCGAGTCACTCAGCAGCGGCGCCCTCGGCGAGACGAACCCTGACTGAGTTGTTGGTAGCAGCGAATCCCCTACGGATCGGATCAACGCTTAAGTTTCGTTTTTGCCACGAGTATGTGAGTCGCAGGGCAACTCGGCAGCGGAAGCCAGTGGTCATCTGCTGCTCGCCTCCTGACTCAACTAGACTTCTGCTCCCAAATGTTTGACTTTTAGTCTTCTTAAATACAAACACACACATTATTTATTGCAAAATCAGGAACATGCCGTTTCACTGCTGCCAAAGGCTGTTCGAGTTGTGGTTGCAGGTGGGTCGGATCGCAGCATGAGTTTAGGAACTGTTACATTCATAAAGTGAGTTTTGTTGATCAAACTGTCTTACTCTTTGATTTATCAACGTGAATTAATAAATGGAACAACAAAGGCGAGGCGCATAGCTACTTAACGGCAGAAACTTTTTAAAAAATACATTATTTTTATTTATTTTAAATAAGTGATCCGTGTGATCCGATTGATCCGTCTAATCCGGATACCCTCCTTGGAATGATCCAATCAATCCGGACGCCTCAAAGATTCGAGTTAAGCTCTATTCTGTACTCTTTCCACCTCTGGCTGCTTTTCAAGCTTCTGCCGCCTCCTCCCATACAAAGTCAATACTCATGAACGGCGTGACGTTTTCCATGTGCGTTAGGCCCATTTGTGGGGGAAAGCAGGCAATGCAAGTCAATTGGTGATGTTGGGGTTTAATAAACGACAGATACGGACCTCTAGACTAGCGTTGTTCACGCACAACATGCCGAAAATGTGTTGTGTTGCCGGCTGTTCAAATAATATAGCCAAACAGCCGTGGCTGAAGCATGGAATGTGTTCATTTAGGCTAACTGATGTAGCATGTAAGTCAATGAGACATTCGGTTTGTTTTCACCCATAAAGGGGCGTAACGCAAATTTAACAGCAAAGTACCCGGATGGCCGTTCATGAGTATAGGCTCGTTCATGACGAAGCAGTGCTGCTTTTGCTAGGCAGTGGGCATGTGCACTTTGCCAGTTTGATGCATTTTCTAACCAGAATGCATCAAACTGGCAAAGTGTGCATGCTCGCGGCTTAGCAAAAGCAGCACTGCTTTGTCACGAACGAGACTAATGAGTATTTCAACCACATCATCCTTTTCATACATTATGGCTGAATTCGAAACGGGAGGCAGTGACTCGATGTCTCTCCTCCTACATAAACAGGTCACTGATCAGAGAGGCGAAGTTAGCTGATGAGGCAGCCATTACGAACGGCACTAACAAGTGCGCCGCCTTGCGCATTTGATGTTACGGCGATTCTTGCGATTCTATGGCGGGAGTTACGTTCATCACGTTAGCGCTTAGCTTACGCATGCTATTTGAACGGTGAATGCAATGCAATTTGACGGCGGAATCGTAAAATAGGCTATAAATAGATCTAGCGACAGCATATTTAGATACTACAATGTTGATTTATGCATTCGATTTTCAATATCTACATACATAAGTGTCAGAATAAAGAGTATGATAAGGTAGTAGCTTGGGTAGTAGCCATGTTTGTTTTTCAGGTTTCCAGTTGAGAGGGAGGTGGCTCACAGCATGTTGGGTACCAAGGCAGCGAAGTCAGCATCTGATGTATCCTCGAAATATCCTCGTTACGCCCACAAATGCAGTCAACTGCCGAGAGAGGAAATAAAGCAATTTTTCGTTTCGATCCACACTTCATGACTCGATGTCCAGTTAGCTCACTGGAAGGACAGCTGCCTTCCCTGTTTCGAATTGGGCCGTTGTCCTACTCTTGAAAGTCAATTACCAATTAAGTAAATCAGGTGGTGTGAATCTCTGTAACGAGAAGGGGTGTGGCCTAATGGCATCAACACCCTATATAAGGTGTGCTTAATTATTAGGCAACTTCTTTTTCTTTGGCAAAATGGGTCAGAAAAGAGACTTGACAGACTCTGAAAAGTCAAAAATTGTCAGATGTCTTTCAGAGGGCTGCAGCAGTTTGGAAATTGCCAAGCTTTTGAAGCAGGAGCATCGCACAATCAAGCGGTTCATGGCAAATAGCCGACAGGGGCGCAAGAAGCGTGTCGAAAAAAGAAGCTGCTAAATAAATCCCCATGAATTGAGGAGGATCCAGCGTGAAGCTGCCAGGAAGCCATTAGCCACCAGTGTGAGTGGCCAGAAAAGGTCTAAAAGGAGAAAAAATAATGACATGGCCTCCTTGTTCACCTGATCTGAACCCCATTGAGAACCTGTGGTCCTTCATGAAATGTGAGATATACAGGGAGGGAAGACAGTACACTTCTCTGAACAGTGTCTGGGAGGCTGTGGTGGCTGCTGCATGCAAGGTGGATCACAAACAGATCAAGACACTGACCGAACCCATGGATGGAAGGCTTTTGAGCATCGTGGCGAAGAAAGGTGGCTATATTGGTCACTGATTTGGTTTTTGAATGTCACAAATGTTTATTGCTGTATTTTGAGTTGTTATATTGGTTTACCTGGTGAAAATAAACATGTGATGGGTATATATTTGTTTTTTATTACATTGCCTAATAATTCTGCACAGTAATATCACAGTGGGTTTACATACAGTGTTCAATCTCGCCCTCCAACCCGTGCCTGCAGTTCACCTAGGGAGCGCTGTCGAGACAGCAGAGCTCATAAGGCTGGCGCTAATAACTGATAATTGTGCTCGCTGTCTGCTGAAACTTGCTGAAACCAATGTGGATTTAAATTAAATGTACAATAACCTGGGAGTTATGTCCTTCTGATTTCTTACAGCTTTGGCATTTATGAGTCAGGCTTTTTATTTCTCCTTTATTTTACTAGGGTAAAAACACATTGAGGCAGTTGCCTCTTTTTCAAGTGTGCCCTAGCCAAAAGAGCAGCAAAAACGCAAAACGCACTCCATACGACACACAGTACAGACAGAAACAAACAAGTCACAAAGACAACATATCCAGACAGCAAAACATAAAAGATTGAGACATAAAAACATGCAAGACATTACCATAGAGTAACATGCAGGACATAACAAAAACAAGACAAACAGCGCTCATCAATAAAATACACAACAAGGACATAATTTAACAAGAAGCATAGACCAATGCAGACACTTACAGGATGAAAATAAGACATGCTACGCTGATTATTATTTTTATTTTTTTTCTCTACAAAACCTCAAAAACACTCACACTGATACTGCAAGATGTCCGCAATACGTGCCTTAAAATCAGACAGTGGAATGAAGACGTCTAGTCCTAGCTGTTTCTGAAGTTCATTCCAGGTTGAGGGGGCATTGTATTGAAATGCTAATTTCCCAAGGTTGGTTCTAGGGGTAGGTGGGTTAAAGACAATAATATCCTTTGATCTAAGATTATATCTATTTTTTGAGGAATAAAACAATGACAAGTAAGAGGGAAGCAGACCAATGACTGCTTTGTAAATAAAAGTAAGCCAATGAAGCTGCCTACGTACTGACAGTGGGTGGCAACCTGACAGACTATAAAGGTCACAATGATGGGTTGAGTATTTGGCTCCAGTAATAAAGCGTAATGCTGAGTGATAAACAGAATCTAGAGCCCGTAGCACAGATTTAGAAGCATGCATATAAATAATGTCACCATAGTCTAATACAGAGACAAATGTAGAAGTGACTAGCTCCTTTCTGGCTCTAACATTAAAACATGCCTTATTTCTGTAATAAAATCCTAACTTTATTTTTAATTTACGCACCAAATTGTTCACATGAGAATTAAAAGTTAGGTCTTCATCCACTAGAAAGCCTAAATATTTGTAACTTGACACTCTTTCTATTACCTGTCCCTGTAAAGTACTTATTTGAGGCAAGATTTGAGTGCGAGAATTTGTAAATAATGCCCGTCGTGATCACAGCATTGCAGCTGGGCGACCAATCCAAACGCACTGTGTGAAGCCACTCGTGACGTCATATTGACAATAAATACGTATTTTACAAAGATCCAGCGAGTTTAAACATTCAAACTAAGTGCTGTTTGAAAGGGTAATTTATCCTGCCTTTGGGAAAAATAAAATGAAACGATGATACCAATTCTCTCCCAAAGCAATGGCAGCATCTGTGGTTGAGCTCCATGGGACCCCATTCATTCTAACAGCCTCTGCGCTGTCTGGATGGCGCCACTTAGTGGACAGTACCACCCGGAAAAAGTCGCGAGATTGCTCTCTCGTATTACCCATAGATCCTCTCTGGTAATATTTACCTTCGAACACAAGTATCCTCGTAAAATGGCCAAATCTTTAAATGACCAATCACATGCAGGCAGTACACACGTCACGTCCATTAGTGAATGTGGTTGTGAACGCAAAACGAGGACTGCGTTATTCGCAAAAGGGAGCAAATCTTTAAATGACCAATCACATGCAGGCAGTACACACGTCACGTCCGTTAGTGAATGTGGTTGTGAACTCAAAACGAGGACTGTGTTATTCGCAAAAGGGAGCTAGCACAGGCTCAAAAGGAGATGAAGCTACCAGAACATGGGCTGAAGACAGAATGCCCCACAAGGAGGGAATCAAGGCAGGCAATGATTGCAAGAGTCTTGGAGCAGCACAGGGCCATTTCTCAGGTCCTATATTCAGACCGAAAAGCAAGAAACCTCACCCCATCATGGCAGGACACTGAAATCCTGGAAACTGTTAACCAAGCACTCCAACCTCTGATTGAATTCACTGATGCACTGTCCAGTGAGAAGTATGTCAGCATCTCCTTTGTGAAACCAGTACTCCATCTGTTCAGCACATCCATCCTCAAAGCAAGTGACGACGCTACAACCCTCACCAATACCATCAGAAGCAAAATCCTCGCCTACTTGGAGGAGAAATACCAGGATCCTAAGACACAAGAACTTCTAGATATGGCATCTGCTGTCGACCCTCGCTTTAAGATGCAATACGTGAATGAGGACAGGATTGCACCAATCCAGGCCAAGCTCATCTCTGAGATGGTTGCTTGTGCAAGCATGGTTAGTAAAAATTGTGTCTATATAGATACAGATTGCATAACACATTACATGATGCTAATTAAATGTATTACAATATGCTAAAAGATGGAGAAATTATGTAACCTGAAATATCTTATGTTGTATAATACTGAATTGCTCTTTAACTTTTCTTAAACATCATTTACTCTTGAAGGTGATGGGCCCAACTGATCCATGTGGAGGCGCCACAGGCGATGCAGAGGAAGGACCAAGTGCACCTAAGAGACGGAAGACTTTGGGGAGCTTCTTCAAAGGCCCTGGGCTAACACATCATCCTCCACATCACCAGGAGCAGCAGACTGCTGCCTCTGAGCTTCAGGCATACCTTCAGTGTGCCAGTCTAGACAGTGAAGAGGACCCATTGGTCTGGTGGAGAGACCACCAGAAATTGTACCCAAGAGTGTCAAAGCTGGCAAAAAATACCTGTGTGCATACCAGCAACCAGTTTCCCATCAGAACGTGTGTTCAGCACCGGGGGCAATATAGTGACCTGCTATCGGTCATCCTTGAAACCAGAGCGTGTTGACAGGCTGGTGTTTCTGGCCAAAAATCTGTAGGCCCGCCTAAGCTTCAGTTCTATTGCCTTTATGCAATTATAATCGCATTTCAGTTTTATTTTGTTCATTCTTTACATACATAGTACATTTGTAGGCAAGCCTAAGCATCATGTTATTGCCTTTATGGGAAAAAACAATTGCATTTCAGTTTAATTTTGTTTATTATTTACATAGTGCACTTGTAGGCCCACCTAAGCCTCATACTATTGCCTTTATGCAATGATAATTGCATTTCGGTTTTATTTCGTTAATCTATAGTAACTTGCATTCCCAGCTAGATTTTGCATTCCCAGCTCATTTTGTGATTGTAAATAACATCATGCACTGAAAACTGCTTGTTTGTTTGAAAGAAGTGCAATAAAATTCAGTTGTTTATCATCGTTCCATAATCGTGATTAATAATCGTGATTTCAATTATGATCCAAATAATCGTTATTATGTTTTTTTTCCATAACCATGCAGCCCTAGTGTTATGACCTATGCGCACTCGCTGGATGCGGCCTGTTAAAAAGTCTTTAATCCAAAGGCAGGTGGAGTGTGGTATGCCAATGCTTGATAGTTTGTCCACCAGTCTGCTAGGGAGGATGGTATTAAAGGCAGAGCTGAAGTCGCTGAAAAGCAGCCGAGCATAACTCCCCTGCTGCTCCAGATGGTACAATGCAGCATGGAGATCTGTGGCTACTGCATCCTCAGTGGCTCTATTTTCCCTGTATGCAAACTGGTGTGGGTCAAAAGTGGGGGGATGAAGCACAGAATGTGCTTTCATACCAGCTTCTCAAAGCACTTCATGGCCACAGGAGTGAGTGCTACTGGCCTATAGTCGTTGAGGGAGGTGATGTTGGTCTATTTCGGCAAGGGGACTATGGTGGAGGATGGTACAGTGCATTGGGAGAGGGACTGGTTGAAGATCTTTGTAAAGACCCCCGCCAGCTGGTCTGCACAGTGTTAAAGTGTACCTCCGGGATTTTGGACACCAGACCTCATTTCCGAGTCAGCCAGGTGTAAACAATGTGTCCAGAACGTTTTTTTTTCACATTCCATGCAGTCCTTGTGAATTCTCATATCCATATTGCTAAGCTAGCGCAAGTGAACGGCAATTGGTAGCCTGCCCCCAAAAATAGTCTTATCCCGTTTAAACAACATTCAAAACAAACCCGTTATTATGCCATACTGCAAGTGTAAATGTTTGTCTTAGTAGAATGAAGTTTGAAATTAAACCAACCTTGCACTGCGTGGATTTTGCCATGTTGAGAGACTATTTTCTCGGGGTCGGCGGAATTTTACTTTGCTCTCTTCAGTTGTGATGTAGCCCACCCACCCACTTCAGGGAGCCGCAAGAGACATTGCAAATCAAGGCTAGTTCTACAACTGCTTTCGGATCGAATAGTGGATTAAAACCCAACGACATCGCACCATGGTACATCAGTGTGTATATGGGGCACCTAAGTCTCCACCCCTTCCGGGCGGCTTCTGGGGCTGGCAACGGAAAAACTTTTGACTGGGCTGTAATGGACTGATCAAAGCTATTTTCCGACCCACCTCGCATTTCCCCGTCGATCACACATATGCTGTGCCTCAGAATTAATAACAACCAATGGTGTGCTTGTTGACTTCACTTGGCAAGCGATTTTTGAGTTGTGAGTGTGCAAAAATATGTAATTATTTGGACTACACAACAGACGTCGCATGTCCGACGTGCAGCCACTTAAGCCACGGTGCAGCGGTAGGGTTGGCTGTGCCTCGGTTCACGTCAGATATGCGAGGCGCAAGTGTAGTCTCCAACACAGTTTTGCACAAAAGCTAAAATAACGTTTCTTGCGTGCCGAAAATGAGTGGTCTTACGACGCAAATCCAACCCTTTCAAATTCACTGTCATCATATGTGAAATCCGGAGCACATGCCAAACGGGATGAGGATTTAGCTTGACTCGCTCCATTAACTCGCATTCAAAATTTTGCGAGCTCCTGCCCCATGGATCGGAAGTAGAAGGGCGTGACTTAGGTGCCCCATACCAACTGCAATAATAAAGCCCACAGATGGGTATCGGCAAGTTTCCATTGGTTTCCAGTGAAAGCTGTTGAAAGAACCAAACTCTGGCTCCTGGCTGCAGGGCTACATCAACACACCGATGGTGGAGACGCTCCGTAGCTACCCCGGTGCTTTGCAGTGACCATTTCAGTCCTGACGACTTCATAAAGTCCTTCTCGAAGTCTAATACCTACACGGAAAACTCTAAAAGTGTCCGCGGTGCCAACCGCATTCCCAGATCTACATTTTGTGGCACGCACCAACAGTCTCCGAAGAACAGGTTTGTTGCTGTGCTTTCTGCTTCTATGATGGTAGCCCAGTGGTATAATGGCTTCGCCTACGTTAGCCAAAACTTGGGCTAGAAGTTACCCTTTTGGATTGGCATGTTGTAATGCTTTACTGTTATTTTGTGTAATTGCTGTGACAAATGGCATTAGACATGACTTGCCGTATTCCTATGGATTCATAAGTTACGCAACGCTATGTGATCTGGCTTGACATTGTGTGGAATATGTCACTCGTAACTCTAGTTGTTATTACATGGAATGTTTTTGAGACGAGATGGAATGGAAGGATGAAAGGGATTTAGAAGAGATGGGTGCACTGTTCTGTTCGCCAACATCTAATGCTCTGTAGACACATGGGTCATCTAGTAACAACCAAACATTGTCATGGCATATTCAATGTTACGAAAGGTTGACAAAGTCGGACAGAAAGCATTACTCTTGGTGTTTGCGAGCGAGGTCAGGGAGAGGGGAATAACGTTCACTTTTGCAAACTTTTTGGATTTGCATGTTGTAATGCTTTACTGTTATTTTCTGTAATTGCTATAACAAATGGCATTAGAAATGATTTGCCGTATGGACTCATACGTTACGCAACGCTATGTGATCTGGCTTGACATTGTGAAATATGTCACTCGTAGCTCTAGTTATTATTACATGGGATGTTTTTTGAGACGAGATGGAATGGGAGGATGAAAGGGAGAAGAGTGTGCGTTCTGTTCGCCAACATGCTGTGTAGACACACGGGTCATCTAGTAACAATCTTGTTATGGCATATGTTTCAATGTTACGAAAGGTTGACAAAGTCGGACAGAAAGCATTACTCTTGATGTTTGCGAGCGAGGTCAGGGAGAGGGGAAAACCGTTCAGTTTTACAAACTTCAAAGATGTTGGAGTTCGCTCTATGGAAAAGTTATGGATGTGTCAAACAAAGCTAGGATTTGTACTAGGAATATCACTCCGGCTGTCAAGCTTTCAAATCAGGGAACACAAATTGCTGATGGTGATCAAACATTATTGCAATGTTGGTTTAATTTCAAACTTCATTCTACTAAGACAAACATTTACACTTGCAGTATGGCATAATAACGGTTTTGTTTTGAATGTTGTTTAAACGGGATAAGACTATTTTTGGGGGCAGGCTACCAATTACCGTTCACTTGCGCTAGCTTAGCAATATGGATATGAGAATTCACAAGGACTGCATGGAATGTGAAAAAAACGTTCTGGACACATTGTTTACACCCTGGCTGACTCGGAAATGAGGTCTGGTGTCCAAAATCCCGGAGGTACACTTTAAAGCACACGCCCACAGATGCCTTTCTTGGGTTGATGGCCCGCTGTATGCTCTTCACCTCATGCTCCTCCACTGCAAAGACGATGTGGTCAGTGGTGGGGAGTTGCCTTCCTTCCTCTGGTTGAATTGCTTTAAAACGAGAGAAGAAGTGATTTAGCTCCTCTGCCAGGGAAACATTGCCTTCGGCACCCCTAGCTCTGGTCTTGTAACTGGTGATGTGCTGTATTCCCTGCCACACCTGCCTGCTGTTGTTGCTCTTCAGGTGGCACTCAATTTTCCTCCTGTAATCAGCCTTGGCCTTACGTATGCCACTCTTGAGTTTGGAATGTGCTGTACTGTACAGAGACGCATCCCCTGATCTGAAAGCGGTGTCCCTTTCTTTCAGCAGCAGCTTGACCTCTTTAGACATCCAGGGCTTCTGGAGCCAGTGGTTGTGACAAAATACAAGACATAAATAAACAGCAGTTTTATTTATTAATTTGTCATTACATCATATCTTTTAAAAGTTCCTCTAGCGGGTTGTCAAGCGCTCGATTGCCTATTTCTAGGCTCTCCAGCCTTTCCTTTTGCATTTCAAGAACTTGTTTCTTCAGCTGAAGAACTTGGTTGAAAAGTTTTACATTTTCGATGTCCAATTGGCATCTCTCTTTCTCCAGCTCAATGAGCTCTTGTGTGGCGGTCTGGGAGACTTTTGGTCTTTCTGATGGAGGTAGGTAAAGAGATGTGGATGTTGGCCCTACAGCATCCACAACAGGCTCCAGGTCCAGGACAACAATGGTGTTATCTGCAGAAACACCGAACTTAATGAGCCAAACAAATAACAAATAATTCCATTCACCAAACAAAACAGCAGAAATAAGTATAAGGATTGGTGTAAGAAACGGTATGTCAATGTCCTTGTAATTTATGCCTGTTGTGGTCCGGCGCCTATTTCTTTAAATTCATGTCCGGAACCAAACAGTAAGACGCCACTCACGTCGGTAAACAAACTTCGTTTTTATGTGAGATGACAGTGGAGTCAGTAGTGCTACTGTCACAGGGAATTTGTTCCGGGCAGGGAAAAAGTTCCGGGCGACGCAACAATCGCGTTCGAATCAGCTGTTCAACACCATTCCAACAGCGTCGCTAAGCTGGTCACAATAGCTCGTCAACTGGTCGCTAAGGCTCGAGATACGCGTGCTATGTTACTGTTACGTCACCCAGAACAACGTAATGTCGCATTTACACATTTAAAACAGCAGTTTTTAGTATTGGCAGCGTGTATACATTGTAGTTTAACTTGGGACTGGACTATCCTTAAGCCCATCATCCAATTTTAGGACAGTCATTAGCAGTTACGTTGACAATGGATCTTAAACGCTACGGAAATGCCCATTTGGGTATGTTATTTTGACAATATCGCATAGCAGAATACAACAATCTACTGGAATGCAGGAAACAATCGTCCGTTTACTTGAATGAAGACCTCCAAAAATTGTATTTCATTGACTTACCACTGGCAAAATGTCCGCAGATGAATTTGGAAAATTAACTTGGCTTGAGAAACTGCAAAACTGCACTAAGTTAAGAAGGAAAACAGTCAAACTAATGAAATGATCATGTCGTCAACAACTGCCCTGTGATGCAATGTGGTTCATTCATTGTTCATAAACTTTACTTGACCGATCTGCAGGAAGAACTGCAAATCAATATTACTGAACCAAGAAAACCAGTGGACTTAGTTTACTTACGAGTAGAAATGAGACACTACCACCTAGTGGGCTGTCCACTGACGTGTATACACGGTCAAAACAATGACTGAAAAGAGGTCTTACAAACCAGTATAGCCTATTGATTTGGAAACAGTCATTGACTTTTTCTACTTAATACAATAGATCTGAAATACATGAGCATTTATTCACCTTTTGCAGTTTTGGGCAGTAGCCTAATGCATTACAAAAGCAATTAATTAGGCTAATGTAATGCAATCATGTTTGCTGTAATGCAGTAATGTAAGGCATTACAGGGCAAAAAAAAAACATTTACTTAGTTACAATGCTACTCAAGTTACAAATTCATTGCAATGACCTGGGGCCTCAGTTATCAAGCGTTCTTAGGCACATACCTGTGCGTAAAGTGTGCGTGCGATCATTCCTGAGCAAAGTGTGGGATTCATGAACATGTACTTGAACGTAGAAATGTGCCTAAATTTACGCACACCTCAGACCATGCGTGCGAGTGGAAGAAACACGAAATTGCAAATAATATTGACCGTGCAAGCTACAGTTTGCTTTGAATGACAATGGAGTATGACAGTGTGCTATTTTACAGTGTTTTCGTTCATGTGTCTCCTTCTTTTACTTATTTTAAAACACGGTCCTCCTCCTGTCGAGAGCACCTCCACTTCTGCCACAGAAATGGTTCTATCTCCGCACTTCCCGCCAGCACTTCGACTGGCGCGGGTGTCCGCGTGTGTTCATGTGTGTCCGAACTGGTTGGCGCCTTCGAATTAACATGGCATTTGAATATATTTTAATACCATATATGGTTACTTGGAGGCGTTTCGGGATGCTAATTACCCAGAATGCGCGCGTGCACAGTGATTTGGAAGGTGTGGGATTTATCATGCAGACGTGTGCGTAGGAGCAGCCAACGCACGTTTGATAAATCCCGATTTTTCTGTACTTGCGAACATTCTAAATTTCACTCCTAAGATACAATTTAGAAGACATTCTACGAACTGATGATAAATGAGGCCCCTGGATTTTAGTGATATTCAGTGTGGTGCAGAAAGAAGCTATTCCTGAACCTGGTAGTTTTTAGTCTGCATGCTGCCAAAAACACCTCCTGGGTTGGAGGTGAAAAAGTCATGACTCAAAAGCTTGATTTTCACTGTAATAAATTGCCAGATCCATATTTAGGCAAAAGTAACTAAAGTAATGTAAAAGTAGTGTAACGCCTTACATTTTAAATATAGTAATATTGTAGTGTAAGGGATTATTTTGAAAAGACAGTAACATGTACCGGTAATCAGTAATGCATTACAGTTTTGAGTAACTTGCCCAACACTGACCTTTTGTTTACAATTAATGCAGAAACCATGCACTATGCAATGTAAATCAGTAACAACAGTTAGACATAAAACACCCAAAAAACGATCTGAAATCTATTATTCTTCATTAAATCATCAAAGTTGCTTGTCCATTTACTGGCATTACTTTGTAGTAGTAAAACACATCTTGAAGGTAATTTAATATTCAAGTATTTTATTTGTCACATGTACAAAGCCTCTCTGTGTGTGTGTGTGTGTGTGTGTGTGTGTGTGTGTGTGTGTGTGTGTGTGTGTGTGTGTGTGTGTGTGTGTGTGTGTGTGTGTGTGTGTGTGGTAGTTCTCTTCTTCAATCTCGGTTGAGCCGTAGGGCAGCATCATAGTGGCGAACACAGTCCCCATCAGTCAGTCAAGTGTGAGGGCTGGGTTGGTTGGCAGGCTGGCTGCAGTTGACTGAGGAGGAAGGAAAGCAAAGTTATATGCAACCTTATTAAAGCTGTGGTCAATCAAGCCTACACATACACCTTCCACCTGAAGATTCTATGCGCGTCCAAGTTAGACCAAGCGCATTGAATAATCTCTTGGTTTGATAACAGGCAAGGGGGCGTTTACGGCACTCCGCTTCGCGTCGTGCCCCACTCCCTTTGCCTGTTATCAATTGAGCATAACCCACTGACTCAAGTGACTTATTGCTTAATTGTTTGTTATTTGAAGTTTTAAAAAGAATGTTTTAACATTTAGCTTTTTTTTGGCTGGTTAATTCCTTGCCTTTTTCTGGTGCTGGATTGGGGTGACAGGAGGGCTCAGGTACTGTTGTTGGTGACTGCTCCTAAAACAAAATACTCAGCAAAAAATATTAGTAATACAACAAATTAAAGACTACAGGCAGGCCCAATTTAGTGAAAAGCCCCCCCACCAACGTCAAGGTACAGGCCTAACGAGAGGTTTTTTTTTTTTTTTGAATAAAAAAATAAAACTGATTTGAATAAAAAATAGAACTGATTTGAAGTCTGAACAGAACTGATTAGAACCGATTTAGAGTATGGGAAAACACCTGCAAAAACACTAGGAAAACATATTAAAGCAACATTCAACTTACAAATATTACTCTATATAGATATTATTACTTACAAATAAAAAATACACTATTTAATAAATACAGCTAATTTAGGTACAACCTATTAGACATAAATCTTCTGTTTTTCTCTTATGTACAAAAAGAGTAACAATTTGAACCAATTTGCTTTGCCTGTGTGGATACGAAACGTCTTAATTTTGACATTCAAAACCAAGAGATTATTCCTCCATCACAAAGCACAAGCACACGTTTGCAAAATATATATGCACATCACATAAACATATTTGGCATACTTACCAGCAGTACCGCAGCACCTGTAACAATGGCAAAGACATTAAAGGGGTATGCCACTATTTTTAATATGGTCCAGCTGCGTCTTGTCCAGCTAATACCGCTACGCCCATTCCTCCTTACTAGACCGCCCTCACAGTAACGCCCCTTTGGCTGTTCAAGTTTCTGAAGTCAGTGACATGCTGCCGAATGACAACACAAGCGCCGCGCGGGACTTATTAAAACGACTGGATGGATTTCGCTGGATGGATTTCGCTGCAGCGATCACTCAACTGTCGGTAAGATTTCGAATAAAATGCATGAATATACATAACGGTTACTTTACGAGTTGACTTAGTCGGAGTGCGAACAGAAAGTCGGAGGTGTCATATTTGTTCAACCTGGTGTTAAACGTAATTTCAATTCTTGACCAGTGCATGTAAAGAAATTGTAAATAAAACCGACTTGATGTAGTAGTGCTAAAATAAACCTTTATATTTTCTCTTAGTGAACGTCTCAAAATATATGGGCTAATGTAGATACCACTTGGGATGGGTTTATCGTTACCCATTGTTTCTGATGGGGCGTTAATTGGTGTGGCACCCGGAACTCTTCCTTACTTTGGCAAGGGGTAAGCTGTGTTTTTTCCCTCCGTGTCACAAACTATTTAATGATGTTTCTGTACTTTAATTTCTCTGTTATTTTATTGATCTTTGATGGTAAGATATTCTGTTACGTTTGTGTTGATATTTTCGTTGTAGTTTTCGCTCAAAGTATGTACATTAGCGCCATTAATGTCCGCGATCGTTATGAAGTTAACAGGTGCTAAACGAGCCAGATTGGGAAGTAAATAAATGCTACTGGATCGAGGCCCCTCGTCATCCTCTCCTGCCTCTTCAATCATCCAAAGACCGTTAAGTCCTGTTTATTTTAATGTAATGGTCGGTTCATGTCCGTTGCATTGACTTGACTTGTCATTGGGTCTGATTTTAAATGTACCATATAGTTCAATGTGGGAGCAGGTTCACACACTAAATAAGACACTAAGGTCAAGCACAAGCAGATTTTTTGTTTTATTTTTCTCAGAGCAGAGTAGAGCAGATGTTTCAGGTTGCTGCCATCAGAGAGCAGTGACTTGACCTCAGTGTCTTATTTAGTGTACTCCCACATTGAACTCACGCACCTACTTATTTCTAAACATCTAGAGTGCAACAATACCCATGCCTCCTAATGTGCCATATAACCTGTATCTCGCCTATTGTGTGTGTGTGTGTGTGTGTGTGTGTGTGTGTGTGTGTGTGTGTGTGTGTGTGTGTGTGTGTGTGTGTGTGTGTGTGTGTGTGTGAGTGTTCGTAAATGTGTTCACGCAGATATAAGAAGTTGGGGTTGGGGTTGATGATCCACATGATGGTGATGGACCAGGACAGCTCTGGACCTGGACCTCCTGACTGGCAGCTCCATCCTCAACCTCCCTTCCTGTCCTTCACACATGTGCAGGTAAGGCCAATTTTTAAAAACTCACTGCATTGTCTGAGGCAAAAGTAGGAGAAAAGGAGTGAGTGAGTGAGTGAGTGAGAACCCGGCCATTACATGTGATGTGACCCTTAAAGGGCGTGTGTGTGTCCTAGAACCAAGACAGTGGCAGTGTGTGTCTGTCTGTCTTTGGTTAAGGATATTTTTAAGATACTACCTTGTTGTGTTAACATTATTTAGCTATTTCTGACAGGCAGAGGCAGAGGCAGTTTTCTGAAGGATGGTTAATGTCAGTACCAACATGTTGTGATGGAGGCTTCCACCTGAGCTGAACACAGAAACTTGCACACAGTGGTGAGTAAAACACTGAATCTGTTTTGTTCTGCACTAGACCAATAAGTATTTCATACAGTAATTCCTTTCTGTGCTGTGTTTATTTATTGAAAAAAAATGTGGATAGAGGATAATACAAAACACTGGCACTGTAGTGATCCCTGCACAGGCCAGAAGCTGTGTATCTCTTCAGCCTGGTGTTCTGCATTAAAATGATGGGTGTGATTTTTATGTAGTGTATTCTATGTATCCCTCTCATGTGTGTGTGTGTGTGTGTGTGTGCGTGTGCGTGTGCGCGTGCGCGTGTGCGTGTGCGTGTGTGTGTGTGTGTGTGCATGCGTGCAGATGGAAGCAGTCGTTCCTGTTCAGCATTGATATGCCGGTAATGGGTTTGATGAGCCACAGCATGGTGATGGGCAATCAGCATCAGGACCAGGGCCGCTCACAAGGAGAACCTCCTGCCCTGCCTCTTCATCCTCAACCTCCAATCTTCCTGCTCTTCACACATGTGCAGGTGAGGACAACCTCTAAAATGCACACTTGACTTGAGGCAAAGGGGGGGAGAATAGGCGTGCATGCATGCACGTGCACCAAACTTTAAGACAGTAGCAGTGTGTGGGGGGGCATGTGCACAAGCATATGCACGTGCTCATGTCATGTCCTTCTGTAGGTAGATAGGGGGTGGTTGTTTTTGTCTTAATTGTCATTCATAACATTAACATGCCTTTTTTTGACAGGCACAGAGCCAGTTTTCAGAGGGAGGGCTGATGACACCAGCAACTTCGGATCTGAACCTGATCAACCCAGCACCAACCACTGTGCCGCTCCTCCTCTGCCAACTGCACCACATGGCTCCACCATCTCAAAAAGGCACAGACACTACTCCACTTCCTGCGAAGGATGAGAGAAGAGCCGACCTCCCCACAACGGCACTCACCACCTTCTACAGGGGTGTCATTGAGAGCATCCTGACCAGCAGCCTCTCTGTCTGGCATGGCAGCCGTCAAGCTGAAGACTAGGGGTGCATCCCAATATGTGACCTTGCCTCCTCCACTTGTGCTTGTCTCCTCGTCCCGCCTTCTGGCCCCTCCTCCGTGGAGAAAACGATAAAGTTTCCCAGCTGTCAGCCTCGCCACAACAACTTTTGAGGGACTGTTTTTCTTTCACCATCCCAATTGCAAATGAGAAAAAGACTTAACAATTGAGCTTTTGCAAGATATTGAAATTTAATGCTGTTGTCAGTGATGTCATCATGACGAGAAGCGAGTGGAGGAGGCAAGTGGAGGAGGCAAGGTCCCATATTAAGATGCACTCTAGAAGGTGAGGACTGCAGAAAAGAGAGTGGTGAGGACAGCAGAAAAGCTCATAAGATCACCCCTACCTGTTCTCCCTACTACCATCAGGGAAGCGCTAGCCCAGCATGCGGTGCTGCAAAAGCACACTGGGAAACGACTTCTTTCCACAAGCCATCAGACTCCTCAACGCACTGAAGAAAACCACATGAATAACCAAGGACACGGGAGAATATTCCATGAACACTTCTTTCACCATGCCACTTACACTTTACTCATTGCACCTTGTATACAGCATCTTCACACCACCTGTATGAACTCCTCCTGCCGTGTGTGTGTGTGTGTCCACTGTGTTTGTGTATTTATTGTCCATCAGTATGTTAATCTTATTATTGCACACTGTTTGGGTGTCTGTATTTATAGTATGTATCAGTCTGTATTTAATGCCAATGCCTTATTTTTAGTTATTAGTTAAATGCACATTGGAGACTGGTCAAACACAATTTCAAACTTTGTGTTAACCCTCTTGTTGACCGTTCACGACTTCATAGTGTAAAAAGTAAAACAGAAATAAATTCACATTTCATTCCTGTCTCGTTCACTTCTTTCAGCAATGTATGTGGCCTACATGCAGGGAAGCTGACAGGGGGGACAAAGGGGTCCGTTGACCTGGGCCCATTGAGACGAGGGGTCCAGGAATGGGTCCTCATTACATTGTATGTAGTCTATGTATTGAGTGGGGGGCCCTTTCAGATGACTTTGTCCTGGGCAAAGCCAAAGCTGTCAGCGGCCCTGATTATGTATGCACAAACACTGGTTATGATGGTAGGAAAAATTTTCTCTGTTTTCTGATGGCCTTTGAATTAAGACAGGCCAATCTGGAACCTCTCCTGGATAAAGAGGTAAGCTTCAATGGTGTGGTCACTCCTAAATCATAGACAGACATGGAGTATGGTAGGCATATGGTAATGAAGAAATCGTTTTCACCAATAAAACAAACAAATAGCCTATTGCTATTTCAAATAGCCTACTATTTCATATTTTTCATTAATATCTGCTCTTTTCAAGCTGGCCACATAACTGTGGTGAGGTGACACTCATTACTTCAAAAAGTCGGGAATGTGTTGCTGATGTACATCGTACAACTTTTCTAAGTAGCCTATATCATGTCTTACCAAGTGAACAACCTCGCCTAAAAGGGTTTTTGAATTATTATTTGTCGGGGTGTGTTAATATCCTGGAAAGGATAAATCTGTGGTTTAATCATATAGCTTACCCAGTGTTAACAGTAACCTCGATACACACAGCTAGGTGAGGTAATGCCAACGCATTGACAGTATATATTTAGGCAATATATACAGTATTTACTGTCAATGTGTCAACGTTGTGTTGAAATCAAAGCATTTTGGCGACCTGATACGTTATGACAAATCTGTGCATAGCGACACGAGTTCTAAACAGTAGGCTACAATGTCCGAGGTACGGGAAGACAAAGCAAAATACATATTGGGATTCTTACATAAATTGTTGAGAATATTATGTCAGTGGAATGTTCAGTGAAACGTTTCTCTGGAAGATAATTTGCACGGGATATCTTTGAAAACATGGAGCCTTCATCCGGAAATGGCCTTGAAAATGACATCATGCAGTATCCCTTCATGATTGGCCAATACGGCAAATGCCGGGAACGCCCATGGGCGTGCTTGCATTAAGGGTGGAACTGTTTTACTGCAGCTGGACCCTTCTCACTATTTTGGGGCTTAATACAGTTAAAATTGTTGGCTGGGATTTATAAAGGTGGTAAAGTGTCTCATTTTTCATGTCAGCCGTTGCCTTGCTTTAAGACAAGTTAAAAGAGGGAGCATGTCGCTAAGCTAGTGAAAGTCAATGGATCCGTGTAGCATGCTACAATGCTACACGGCTCCATTGACTTTCACTAGCTTAACAACATATTCCCTCTTTTAACTTGTCTTAAAGCAAGACAACGCTTAACATGAAAAATAAGACACTTTACCACCTTTATAAACCCCAGCCAACGATTTTAACTGTATTAAGCCCCAAAATAGTGGCATACCCCTTTAAAGTTAAACATATTTGACATACTGTATAATAAAAAGGAAACATTGTAAAGGGAATGTTAATTTAATCTAATAACTGTACATTAAAAAGCACTTACCTGTAATACGACAGCACCTGTGCACCTGTAACAATGACTGGGGGAAACTTTGTAAAGGGTGTTACTGGAATCTAATAACTGTACATGAACTTACCCGCAATACGACAGCACCTGTAAGAATGGCTGGGGAAAACTTTGTAAAGGGAATGTTCATTTAAGGGAATGTTAATTTAATCTAATATCTGTACATTAAAAAACACTTACCCGCAATACGACAGCACCTGTGCACCTGTAAGAATGACTGGGGGAAACTTTATAAAGGGTGTTCTAATAACTGTGGAATCTAATAACTGTACATGAATGACATATGTACAGTGAGACACAGGGGGTGATGCAGTCCATGTGGAAGATCTTACCACATCTTCCACAGGGAACTGCCTTGTCCTTACCTGCCCGCACAGTCCGTCTGCAGAAGCAGTGCACCTCCAGGTCCCTGACACACACTGGAACAGCAGAGGCAGTCCTAGGAATGGTGTAAAAACACCGGCCTGCAAAGAGGAAAAGAAGTGAGTTCGCATCTGTCCCTGGTGGTACTGAACACTGCGTGGGTCCTCACCTCTGCAGAGAGTGAGACTGTTTGCGATGGCAAACGGCCCACAGTCTGAACCTCCTTTCTGCTGCTGCACCTCTGGCCACTGCAGGCGAACTGTCTTCCCTGCAAAAGAAAGCAGACCTGTCACTTGGGCAGCAAAATCATCGGTGACATTTTGATTTAAAGAATCATAGATGTTAATGTGACCCACCTGACATCCAGCGGTACTAACCACAACCCAGTGGTTAGCACAAACATTAAATATCTGCACTAAACACTGGGTTGAAGGTGGCGTCACCCTGGACAGCAGACCCAGGCTGGTGGTTGAGAGGAGTCCCTCAACATGAGGATATTGGGCCCTTAGGAGTGCCATGGCATGGTCCATGACCAGATCATCTAGCCAGGTTTGAGGATCAAGAACCTGTCCCCTGATGTCCTCCACTCACACACTGCATGACGCCGGAACAGGTTGGCCCAGCTGGACACCCGAAATGACAACGTCACTGTCCTGAAATGTAAACAATACATGTTCAATGCATATCAAAAAGGCAATTTTCAACCGAACACCTACGATGACAACTTCATCATCCTAAAAGACATGAAATATCTGTTAAGGCAGTTTGCTGAGGGCGTGACTATATGTTGAAGTTGTAAATTTAAAGTGATACTGTCCCATTTTAGGAAATAAGCTTATTTTACACCTTCCCTTGGGTTAAATAATAGGGCCACGAGCTGGTCTCATAGGACTCAATGTTAACTGCTAGCATGGAGGTAAAATTTGCACTGTCATACCCAGAGAACGGTTGAAAGTACAGAAGAACGGTAAAACCCTATTATTTAACTCAAGGGGAGGTGTAAAATAAGCTTATTTCCAAAAATGGGACAGTATCACTTTAAGTGTAAATCTTGTTATACCTCTTGTGTGTCTTGCTCGACCTTAGAGATGGGTGAATCACTGGATTCCCCAGTCTCTGCCTGAGCAGACACAGAAGCGATTGCGATGCCTGTCACCTGTTGCAAGCATAAACAGAACAAAACAAAACTGTCTTTAAAAATTGACACGTAGACCAGCATTGCCAATGATGAATCACAGAACCAATTCACAAATTCATTGTTCTACACAAAGCTATTTAACCTATTTAACATACCTGAAGTGTGTTGTCCACAACATCTGAGCTGTCAGCAGATGTCATTCCAACAGCTCTGTCTGTGGACATGTCAGGCTGCCCCCCTGAGATAAGATATTGTATTAAAGTCAGTTGTAATATTACTTCATTGGAAAGAGTGAAACACACACACACACACACTACAGAATTAACTCAAGTACATACGCAGAGGCTTCACTGAAGCGTCGAGTGGTTGACCGTCCATGGTCTCCAGCTGGACGAGGATGTTGTCCACACTGATGACCCTTGTTCATGAAAACATAAAAAGGAAATAGAGGACAACGTCAGCAATGCAATTCCTGTAAGCACATGAAAATAGATAAAAACAATGGAAAAGAAATGGCCTAGATTTGAAGGGGAGAGAGCTCATGATTTGTATGTAATAAGCGAAGTAATTCAGTAGTTGGTGAGCAGGACGACTGAAACATGTGAAAAAGGATCAAGGATCAATAGAAAAAGTATGTACCTGTACTCAGTGGACGACCAATCAGGAAGCATGGTCATACCAGGTCTGCCACGTTTCCGCTCGTTCCTCTTCAGGACCACCATGCCAGGAGTGACCGTGAAACGCTTCACTCCCTTTTTGCTCTTCTTCCGGTAGGAAGATTTCTGCCTTTCCTGGGCCTTCTGGATGTTGTCACGCACCTGAGCACAGTCATGTGAAAAGATTCTCCATTAAGAACACTTATTGTTGTTGGTTGAACCGTTTGTAGGTTTTTGAGCTATCCTGCTGGCAAGCAGACAGACAGACAAACAAACCAACGCCAACAAAAGCATAACCTTCTTGGTGGACGTAATTACCTGGTCAAATACAGCTGCATCTTTCTCAGCTCGACTGGACATAAACGCTGAAACATCGTCCTCATCAACAGACGCGACAACCTCAGCCTCAGGAGTATCACTGGCAATCTGTGCTATCACAAAGACATGTTAATACATGTATGTAATTCAGAGCTTGGGAGGAAAAACGTGTCTGAAACTATCACAACATTATACATACCTCAGAAAACAGCCGTGGCTCGCGGCCATACATCAAACGAAAAGGTGAAAACTTGGAGGAAGCCTGCTTAGAGGAATTATGGGCAAACAATACCTCTTTCAGGTTGTCCTCCCACCTTTCCTGACTACCTTCCAGAGTCTTCCCAATGGCTCGCTTCAAGGTCTGGTTAGTCCTTTCGTCCAATCCTGCAGAAATAAAAATGATGAAGTTATTAATAACAGTAACAATTGTGTGGTCAAAATACCGGTACTACATATAGAACTACTACTTTATACCGTTTGTCTGTGGATGATAGGCACTAGTCATGCGGTGTTTCACCCCGCACCTGTCGAAGAGACTCATGTTGACCTTTTTAACAAAAGACAAAAAATAAAGAAAACATGTACACAAAAGTTGAGAAGAGTCAGTTACAGAAAATGATGTGAGAATGCATCTAGACTTGCAAAATATGCAGATTTTTGGTACTTACGTGGTTCCAGAACTCACGGCCTCTGTCAGTCAAGATAACCTCAGGAGAGCCATGTGTCAGGAAGATGTCCATCATTGCCATAACAAGACGCGCACACACACACACACATTAGTGGTACAACTAAGTCATAGGTGAAGAGTAGCTTCTCAGTGCTGATGGGGTCGCCGGCATCATGACAACATTATCGAACGCCTAAGTAACAGAATAAGACATAGCCGCCACAAAAAGGCTATAACATAGGCTCTGCGCTAAGGGGTTAAACTCTATTACTTGCTGTCATTTAACACACACCTCAGAGGTAAGCAGTGCCTGCTTCTTCTTAATGGGTCTTGCCTCAACCCATTTTATGAAGAAGTCGGTCGCTGTCAGGAGGTAACGGTTCCCACCTTTGCTTGACTTCTGCAGGGGTCCGATGAGGTCAACACCTTCAAAAAGATTACGCACAGAAAGCCATATTATTGTGATCTTGTCATTTTAATACTGTTACCAAAGAACTTGTGCCTGTCCATGCAAAGTACTGTCTTACCGATCATATGCCAGGGTGCAACCGGCTTTATCGGCTTCAGCTCGGGTGGCTCCGTCTTCACCTTCTCAAATCTTTCGCAGTGTTTGCAGCCATAAATCTTAATGATAAAATAGCAAATGAGTGTAATATTGTAAGTAGTTGTATATTACATTACATTGCACTATAAAGCATAAATCACAAGCACACTATTAATCTAGTAGCCATTACAGGGGGTTCACGCGCACCCCACGTAATTGTTGTTGACATCCATTTTTTCCTCCTTAATATGTCTAGTTAACAATAAAAGATGTTAACATTGCTGCAAATTGTATAATCACATAACTTTTGAACCCAACATGGTACAAAGACAAATGACACCACATTTTGGGCTGGTGATGAAAAAAAGTTAATTCAGGGCCCTGGACACATGGCTTTATTGTTTTAAATCACCTACCGTCTTCCCCACATCAGCAGTGATACTGCGCCAGTAGAACCGGTTTGTGATCTTGTCCACCATGCGGTCCCTGCCGAAGTGGCCTGCATGAACCTCGTTGAGGATGGCGTCCCTCTCCTCCTGGGAAAACACGACCCTCCTCAATGACAAACCATCAGCTCCGATGTAGAACATGGTGTCACCTAAAAAGAGGGAATAAGTGGATGTTAATCATAAAATCTGGCGTGGGTGTTTGCCAACTGTTTTGATCCAAAACACATAGCACAAGACTGAACGCTTCACAGTTCTCTTCATTATTCAACAAGTCAAACATAGGAATATTTCACTACATACAGTCTTACTACGGTACTACTTCAATTCAACATTGATAACTAGTAGCTCACCTTGTATACTCTTTAAGTTCATACAGTGATTGATTGTTTTCATTGATTGACTAGTTTATAATGGTACTGACACAAAAAACAGTCATCTGATTTCAATAATAAAGTATTTAGCCAAAGCTAATATACAACACTTGTTCCCAACACTTAGAAGAAGGGGGGCATTATACTAATACGACTGAGTAATAGTTTCAACCTGTATGAATCAGTCGGTTTCTTAGATCCTACATCACACGTCAGTCAGTCACCTCATTGATAGGGCTCTCAGGTGAATTCTGAGGTGAAAATACTTCTAAAATATAATTATCACTATATACACCTTCATAAACATGGCCACACTCCTTGCACAACATTTCGATATTTCACACATGTGAATAAAAACGTCAATATCACCGAAAAGCAACGTTGTATCTGTGTCTGTCTTGGCAAAGTCGAAGCATTTAATTCACTCCTGCTAGCTAGCTGTCTTACTTCTTATTAGCTCTATCTGATACACAAATATAGTCTGCTGGGTTGATTAAGTCAAAATTATACGTCTTAATAAAGTAAATATATTTACCTTGAAGGGAGTAGCTTTTGGACGCCTTCCTATGGCTCTTTTGGAAGACTCGCTTGCCCCTGGCTTGTATTTCTCCTGGCTAGAAAGGTAAAAGAAAATGTCTTCAGGTGAAATGGGCATCTTGATGATAAGTACTCTAAACACCGATGTAATAGAACAAATAAAGTATCACGACGATTTCATTGAGTCTAAAAATATTACAGTCAAATGTCACGTCAGCTAACTAACAAGTAGCTTAAACTAACAGGCAATAAACGTCCTATGACAAGAATGACAACAACAACAAATGAATCCCTGACAGTTGAGCTGTAAGAGAAAGACTTTAGGTTAAGTAATTAAAAGTTTAGCTGCTCGAAATTGAGATTGTAGATCACAGAGACTGCCAAGAAAACAATGCGTGCTCTCTGCTTAGCTGATCTGAGGCGAACGACGAGTGTTCTGTCATTAAATTGCACTTCTAAGCGCGAGCGCTCCTGCCATAGCGACTAGTGGTGTCAACAATGATCGATCCGGCGATCCAATCCAATGTGGGGCATGGACGATCCAGAATCGATCCGGCAAGTTCCAGAATCGATCCGGCAATTTTTTAAAGTTTCAATTACTTCCATGGATATTTCAGCAGCAAATGAATGTTAAATTAAATAAAAGCACTTCAAAACATTGCAAGACTGATACAGACTAATACAGAAAACAGCAAATAAATTGTTGCTCAGTATCTGACTACTTGTATTGCCTCATCATGACTGATTAAACATTTGCTTTGCTTTCAGTAGAAATGTAATGCATTGCAGTGCATTGGAGAATTGAATCAGATCGGATCGGATCGCAGAGAATCGAATCGAATCGCTACCTCCCGAATCGTGATCGAATCGGATCGTGAGGGCAGTGCCGATCCACACCACTAATAGCGACCAGCATAGCGACGTTGTTGAACAGCTGATTCCAACGTGATTGTTGCGTCACCCGGAACTTTTTCCCTGCCCGGAACAAATTCCCTGTGACACTACCACCACTACCAGAGCTGTTCATTTCTAATGATGCTGTGTAAATAAATATTCATAAACAAAACAGCATTGCCATTAAGTAAGTAAGTTAAGTATACGTAAGTAGCCCTTTCCTTAGTAACGAAGAGACCCCATTTCGTGTGGACTTAACAGAAGCCTAGCTGCAGCTTTCTTACCGAAATGGGTATTAAATAAATCTTATGCCATGTTGTTACAATGGTTAGAAATTAATCAAATGAATAATGCATTGCCATTTCGTTTGAAATCAGTGCTAAATAGTTAATATGAAGTGTTATTGGTGGACATGGTTAAATGATGTTTCGTAGTAGACGTAACGTACAATGTTGACTGGACTATCATCTACTACGAAGCATGTTCGTTGTTTGTAGCCTACATAAATGATGACCAATAACTTTTTCATTTTTGGGCATTAGCTGTGGTGCTAGCACCTGACGTCTGGTACTGAAAAAGTCATTAATGGACACAGACAAGATATTGGTGGACTGTTGACGTTAGCAAAGCAGCACAGTTAACAATATTTACCAAGGTCTTTCCTGTCCAGAGCTCCGTCATCATGGGTTGAAGAAGGGGGAGATCTGCTGCGGAATTAACAATAACTCTTTTTCCGTCAACGAGTCAATGTTATCTTTGTATTTCCCCCCGCTAGTCATAAACATTTGCCGCCTCTCTTCTGCCTTGTCCGTTATAGCCTTCGCCTTTACATTTTTCCAGCAGCCTTTTAGCTGACCCTTGTCCCTGGCCTCCTTTATTAACCAGTCCTCTGATCAAACCAAATTCTGGACTTGGACTGGGCTTGGATCTCCTCCTCTACAATATCACTCTGAAGAAAACATGGCAATCCAAACAGTTACTCATTTACATTGCAAATTAGCACACACAGTACACATGCACATAACATGGTATCTTAGATGTCAGTCATTAGTATAAAAAAAGAATATGTTCTGTAGGCCCTACCTGTTCTTCAGTGACAGCCAAGTCATCAAATATTCCTTCTGCACGCTCTTGTAGTTCAGCCAGGCTCAAGTGTCTTGCCTTCTTGACATACAAACTGGTGAGGGGTTCAGGTAAGGGCCTTTCCCATTACTAATCTCCACCCCTACCCCTTTGCCTTTCTCTTGCCCCTTGTACCTTTCAAACAAAGCCGCAAGGTGTAGGGCTTGAAAAGCAACCCCTATGGATTGGGATGCCCCTTCAACAATCACGGAGTGACACTCACAGCTGTCACTAATTCCATGCACTATGTTGACATTAATAGCGATTTTTTTCATATGCGTTTCACGGAGAAAAGGGCCATCACACGTTAGGACAATGTTAAGCTTAGTACAATGGAATAATTATTTCCACTTTAAAATCGACAATTGCGGCAAAAATACTCTCGTGTGCTGTTGTGGATGCTGCGGTTTGCCGCCCATTTTTAAATGCCCTCACAATGCATTCAGGGAAATCTGTCGAAGCCCTCCGTCCGTGGAGTGAGGTGTCGGAAAATCTCCGCACGGAGGGGATGAAAGCCCTTCGCCAAACCCCTACCCATCTGTCTGAACGTGAATCGGGATGCCACTACGCCTACACGTGGGCGCGCAAAACGGAGGCAAAGGGGATCGGTGTAGGGCTAAGGGGTGTAATGGGATTCACCCTAAATCTAGCTTGACAGCCTTGGGTACATAGGATGTGGCATACCCTCGAACAACTGACAGGACAGCAGGTCTGCAGGACTTCCCATCTTGAGTCTGGCACTGAGAGAGGTTTTGGTAGAACTGTGCTTGCTCAGACGCAGGTGCTGTTTCCACGTAGCAGGGTATTTTTTAGCAGGGTATTTTTTTCTCCTGTTGAGGTGTAAACGCAACATGTGGATAAAAATAAATCCTCCATTGCAACAAATGCGTTTCAGCCCTCTACACATTTTTTTTCTCCTGCTTTTAATAGCTAGATTTTAAATATCTGCTACGTGGAAACGGAAGGCCAAAACCAATGCAAAACCAATGCAACCAGGAGAAAAAAATGTCCACATATAAAAATATCCAGCTACATGGAAACAGCGCCGCAGTCAGGGGTGGGAAAGATGGTGGCGCAGTGGTACCCTTGGTGGAATTCCCCTTCTTATTTTGTTGACTGCTGGTACTCCACATTCTTCACAGCATCCTCACTGGGAGAGGCCCACTTGCATTTTTTGGATGTGCAGCTGATGATCTCGTGCCTTGCGTTGTTTTTTTTCCCACAGTCTGAAGAGCACAGCTGACACATGAGAGTAGCTCTCCCCAAGTCCCGCTGTGCAGTTGCAGTGGGCTCCTAGCACAACACCGTCGTTCCTCACCTCCACCCATGGCTTTAGTTGACTTTCATTAAGCCGTTGGGAGTAGTGTTGTGCTGTTCATTTTTGTTTTTCTCCGTTCATTTTTCATTAATTGTATCATCTCCTCCAAGATTGGTGGTCATACGCCATTAAGTTCTTCAGTTATGAGGGGGGGTCCCAGGAATGCCAAAAAAGCCCGGTCTGGATAGGGTTAAGCACTGATTTGGGATGTGTTGCAATATCAAACAAATCCACCAACACGTGTCTGCAAGTCATATTTATTTATTTTATTTTATTTTTTTGATTTTTTGGGGGGGCTTTTCAGCCTTTATTGGTTTCTGTGAGACAGGATAGTGGAGGAGAGACAGGAAGTGAGCTGGGAGAGAGAGATGGGGAAGGACTGGGAATCGAACCCGGGTCAGCCGAGTGGTAAACGCGTGCCCTACCATATCAGCCACGGTAGGGCCTGCAAGTCATATTTAGACTAGCATTTCATTATGTCTCACCTCCGATGTGCACCAGGACCATAGACGAAATTTGCCAAATGGAATGGTATTTCTAAGAAATCGATTTTGTCCGCGAGGACAAATGCGAATGCTTGCTGATACATACTTGCAAATGTTGTGGCCGACTTTATATGCGCTGTGTTTAGCACCACCCATGCCGTGACGACAGGTTCTCGCTCACGTGCTTCATCTTTTTCGATCGATGGCAACAAAGTCGTATGAGCCTATTGATTCTGGTGCAAGGACAACTTCCTGGAACAAGTAGCATGGGCAATCAAACACACCATCAGCAGCCTGACAGAAACAGCTGATATCTCTGTACTTCATCTGGCCTGGAGAGACGCTGATTATTCGATGCATCTTCATGGTGCCTTTGATGGTAGACAGGGACTTCAAGGTGCTCTCCTTCTTTTCAACCTCCTCCTCCGTCACATAATACAGCTTCACCTTGCTGACCTCATTAAGGAGCTGAAAAAAAGTGTGGGCAACTGGGATGTCTTTACCTTGGCGGACAAGTGTGTCCACTTGTCTCTTGAGTGCATTCTCCACTCCGTCTGGTGCACCCTTGCCATGACTGGCCTCAAAGAAGCTCCATGTCACTGCAGTAAACATGGTATGGCTCAGTAGAGAGCATGTAAAAGTTGGAACGATGTTTGTACGACGTGGCAGGCCCGTCGCTGAAAAAATAGAGCCGCTTCACACCACAGTTGCTTGTTGCCAGATACTGCAGGATTGGATCAAGAGGAGCCTACAGTCCCAGGAAAAAGTTTGTACACCCTTTGAAATTTCTGACCTTTCTGTCAAAATTGGTCATAAAACATGGTCTGATCTTCCCGGAAATCACAAGAAGGAACAACCAGAGTCTGCTTTAACTAATTCAACCCAAACATTTACAAGTTTTCATATTTTCATTGGCCATAAGATGTAAACATTCACAGGACAGCAAGGCATAAGTAAGTGCACCCTTGCATTCAATAGGTTTTAACCCTAAGTTAGTCGCAATAACCTCAACCAGATGTTTCCTGTAGTCGCAGATCAGATTAACAAAACAATCTGGATGTATCTGGTCTCCCTCTTCTTTAGAAAACTGCCTCTCGTCAGCAAGGTTTGTGGGATGTCTGGAGTGCATAGCTTTCTTGACTTCATGCCATATCATTTCAATTGTTTTTTGTCAGGGCTTTGACTGGACTATTCTAGAATGTGTATTTCATTATTATGAAGCTATTCTAAAGTCGATTTGCTTCTAAAGTGTGGGTTGTTGTCACATTTCAGCACCCATCCTCTTGTGTGCTTCAACTGTGTGACAGACTACCTCACTGTTTTTCTGTAATATATCTCAATAAACTTCTGAGGTCGTTGTTCCACTGATAATAGCAAACTGAAAAGGGCCTGAGGCAGCAAGGTAGCCGCATTTAATGATGCTCCCGCCACCATACTCAAAGGTGGAGATGATGTTTTTGTGAAGCTGTGGTTCTCCAGTTCTCCTCCAAACATGACATTGTGTGTTCCCCTGAACAATTCAACTTTGGTTTCAATGTTGGTCTACAGAATATTTAGCAGTAATTCTATGAAGCATATAAATGCTTTTTCGCAAACCTCAAAGGTGCAGCAATATTTTTTTGGACAGAAACCCCATTAATTTTAGATTGGCAGAATTAATCCCATTTTTAGCTATTCTTAGTTACATCTCCTCTTCTGAGTATGGTGGTGGGAGCATCATTATATACGGCTACATTGCTGCCTCAGGCCCTTGACAGTTTGCTATTATCAGTGGAACAATGAACTCAAGTTTATTGTGATATTTTACAGAAAAAAAGTGAAGAAGTCTGTTACACAGTTTAAGCACACAAGAGTATTGGTCCTGAAATGTGACAACAACCCATACCTTAGAAGCAAATCAACTTCAGAATGGCTTCATAATAATGAAATACACATTCTGAAATAGCCCAGTCAAAGCCCTGACAAAAAGCAATTGAGATTAGATGGCATGAAGTCAAGAAAGCGATGCACCCCAGACATCCCACAAACCTTGCTGATGAGAGGCAGTTCTCTAAAGAAGAAGGAGACAAGATACAAACAGATTGTTTTGTAATCTGATCTGCAACTACAGGGCAAGTCTGGTTGATGATATTGCAACTAACTGAGGGTTAAAACCTACTTAATGCAAGGGTGTACTTACTTATGCCCTGCTCTCCTGTGAATGTTATGGCCTTATGACCAATAAAAATATGATGACATGTAAATGTTTGGGTGGAATTAATTAAAGCAGACTCTGATTGTTCCTTCTTGAGATTTCCGGGAAGATCAGACCATGTTTTATGATCAATTTTGACAGAAATGTAAGAAATTTCAAAGGGTGTACAAACTTTTTCCTGGGACTGTATATAGCAGGTGGGTCATGTCTCCTGCTGGGGGACACTGCAGAATGCCATGGGGTCTCGGTCTGTCAGATAGAGAACCCCGGTATGCAGGGTCACCTGCTGGTGTGACCCCCCCACCCAAAGTGGACAGATTGGATTTCATTTGCGTATTTTCAAGTATAATTCTCGCTAAAATCTATGTGCATCAGCGAGTCTTCTGCCATTAGCCTTTCTCTTAGACTTTTTTTTTTTAAGGGGTTTTTTTTTGGTCTTTTACAACTTTATTAATGATAGGACAGTTTGAGAGGTGGACAGGGAGAGACGGGGAAGGGTCGGCAAAGGACCCGGGCTGGGAATAAAACCCGGGTCGGCCGCATGGCAGACGAGTACCCCACCGGTTGACCACGGCAGGGCCTTCTCTTAGACTTTTGTAGGTGCTGAATTGCCAGTGGATATTGAAAATGTGTTTTCTGAAGTGAAAGAGCCTGTCTTGGAATTGTGTCACGAGCTCATCTTCTCGTAGAAATCTTTTTTGACAGTGATTGTAGTGGGATTTTCGGCTCTTCTTTGAGATGCGGTTCTATTGGCTCTTCTTTTACACTTGTTTACATAATTAATAAATTAAAAGTTTAAATTTTATTTTACAACATTTTGTTTCATTATTGACATTGTGAAGCACTTTGGGCAGTGTATACTGTGTAAAAGCCTTTAAGAACAACACTTTTATCATAATCAGTCGTTAATAATGACCCAACATACCCAAATACAAAGTAAATTAAAAAGGTATTAATACATACTATGCATTTCTGATCGCTGTGAGTGTGTTTGTAACACCTGCTCTATATCCATTGGCACTTTTAGAGGATACACACAATGAGAGGGAGGGGGAGAGAAGGACAAAACAAACAAAAAAACAAAAACGGCTCTCAAAAAAAATCCCAAAACGGCTCCCATTGCAGAGCCGGTTCCTGTCGTTCACTTCAAAGAGCCTTCTCTTAGAGCCGAACGGTTCGCGACCGACACATCACTAAGTGATTGTACTTTGGCGTCTCTTCACCTTGCTGTGTGATTCGCTGAATGGTCACTGATGGCAGAAAAAAGCATACAAGATCTGCTGGTGCTCTGACGCATATTTCTTGTGGAAAGAAATTTACGGATTTTACTTTTATTCTGTTGCCTAATTTCAGGGGGTTTTTTTGTTTGTTTTTTAAGATCCGGGACTCGCATATAATTGCTTTACTAAGAGCTGTTTTGCACCTATATTCAAACTTTTGTACTTGGATTTCAATGCACCCAAAAATGCTAAATGAGATATCAGGGCCTCTTACTTTGGTGATGACTCGCTGACCACGAACAATATTTTGGGTGTTAACCTGTGGGCTGTCTAGGCTGGCATTCGTCTGTCGATTGCATCACTTTCTAATTCTTTCCTATTTTCTTTTCCAGGTAGAGATTTCTACTTTTAGCTGTTCTATTTCCCTCCTTATTCTTTGTGACTCTCTCCTCCGTACTCTCCTGCTGTGTTGTAGTTGTCTGTAAAAACGAAAATGCAACATTTAGAAAACCTCTCTCTCTCATGCATGTGGTAGGAGTATGGAAAATTGTGTGTGTGTGTGTGTGTGTGTGTGTGTGTGTGTGTGTGTGTGTGTGTGTGTGTGTAGTGGGGGGTTATTGTGTACTTTTCCGTGCTTTTGCTCTGTGTGTTCTCTGTGGTGTTGTATTGAACAACTAGGCTATATGGGTATTACAGTCTCCCTTTTGCAGTTCAATTTATACTCTGACCTGTCTCGGGGTGGTGTGTCAGGTGTTTGTTTTAGCGGATCCACACTGCGACTTGAGTTTGAGCTGGGATGCGGGATGTGTGCCATCTGACTTTGGCATGTTTAATCAGAGACGAGCTTGATTATGGAGAAGTGTTTTCACTCTTTTGCCCTTAGCTATATAGCTCCCATAGCCATAGACAGTGAGCTAAACAACAATGAGCCACATCGGAGACAGAGATTAAGTTTTCGACTCTTTACTTGTGGTCATCTTTTTGTGAAGCTGAAACGATACAAATCAGGACGTAAATATTACAAATGTCCTCATAAAACATACATCATAACATAATTATCTTATTAAAATAAATCATAGAAACGTACAGACTGTCCTCCTTCTCAAGCATGAAACAGGAGTGGAAAGTTTATAGTTACCAAGGAAACGGGCTGAACTTATTATTTGAGAAAAGCAGCAGTATAGCCACCAGGTGGCAGTATCTAAACATTTAACATTGTAAACTGGGCAGAACTGTCCATCTACTTAAAGAAGGCTCAAAGTGCTGCGCGTGATGGCAACAGTGCTGAATGTAGCTAAACTCTTTAACTGTGCACATCATACTGTAGTGCTCTGGGCATTTGAAGACAGAACATTGAAATGTAGCTGCTGCTGGCAGCTTGCTGTCTCCTCTATGAAATCAACTGTAAAAAAATGCTCCAATTTTGTTGAACTGGATAGATGAGAGAGAGAGAGACGGGGAAGTCTTGGCAAAGGGGCCGGGAATCGAATCCGGGTCAGCCGCAAAGCAAACAAGTGCCCTACCATTTGCGCCAAGGTAGGACCAAACAAAATATTTTTAACGGGAAGCATCATGGGAAGAGGCAAGTCTTTGTGCAATGTCATGAGGTGCGAGTCTTTTCAAGTCTTATTCAAGTCACAAGTCTTTGACATTTTGTCAAGTCCAGTCTGAAGTCATCAAATTAAGGACTCAAGTCGGACTCCAAGTCACATGACTCGAGTCCAAAACTCTGGTGCAGAGTAGAGCAGACGTTTTAGGGTTTTGCCTTCATCTGAGCTGTGTGCTCACCTGCGCACTGATTAAGAAAGAACCCTGAAATGTCTGCTCTATTCTGCTTTCAGGAAAAACAAAACGTTGTGCTTGACCTTACTGTCTTGACCTTACTGGGGGCTTTACGAGCCTTTATTGTTTTTTTCTCAGACAGGACAGTGAAGTAGAGACAGGAAGACAGTTGGGAGAGAGATACAGAGAAGGCCTAGCAAAGGACCCAGTCCGGGAATCGAACCCGGTTCGGCCACGGAGTAGACGAGTGCCCTACCATATCTGCCACAGTAGGGCCAGACCTGTCTTTTTCAGTGTGCAAACCTGCTCTCACCCTTGAACTTTTTTTTACATTAAAACCAATATTCAACTCTGAACACTATTTGTTTCCTTCAGATGTTCTACATTGGCGCTGAAATGAACCCTTCAAGATCCTTCGCCCCTGTTATGTTCAAGAGGAACTTCATGAAGCACGGAGTTAGAAAACACATCTACAATTTATACATTAAAATTATGCATTGTCATGCGCTAAGCCCCCCACATTTAGGCTTGCAGGTCCATGGGGACTGGCTGTTCGAGTCCGGCCAGGGTCATTTCCCAATCCTCCCCAATGTCTCTCTCCCACTCACTTCCTGTCAGCATATCATACGGTCCTGTCAATAAAGGCATAACCCCCCACCCACCCCCGTTTTTATTTTTAATTATGCACTGTTAGTGTGTCAAGAAGTATTTAATTAAATTAGTTATTACATATGTATTGGTGTTTTGTAGAAGGCGCCATACACTGCATGCCTTAAAGGTACACAGTGCAAGATTTTTAGTTGTTTATTTTCAGAATTCATGCTACCCATTCACTAATGTTACCTTTTTCATGAATACTTACCACCACCATCAAATTCTAAGTTTTAAGGAGGGAGTAAGTATCTAAGCTAGTGAGAGTCAATGGATCACATGCTACAGTGATCCATTGACTTTCACTAGCTTAGCTACATACTCCCTCTTTTAAGTTGTCTTAAAGCAAGACAACGCTTAACATGAAAAATAAGACACTTTACCACCTTTATAAACCCCGACCAACGATTTTAACTGTATTAAGCCCCAAAATAATAATAATAATAATAAATTTTATTTTTGAGCGCCTTTCAAGATACCCAAGGACACTTTACAATCAAAACAAATACATAACAGTAGGGAAAGTAAAACAAAGCTTCAGTGAATTAACAATAGGAGAGTAATTAAAATGCAAAAATAAAATAGAAATAAAAGTACAATAAAGATAAATGTTTTCAAGTAAGAAAAAGAAGTAGAATGCATTTGAAAATAAAATGAGGGGAAAAAAAATAATAATATGTAAAATTAAAAATAAACTGATGATTAAAATAAAGTGGAAGTGCCTGTCACTGAAGTGGAAAAGCAGAAATGAAAAGGTGTGTCTTCAGCTTAGATTTAAAAGTAGATAGTGTGGAACACTGACGAAGAGACAGTGGGAGTGAATTCCAAAGTTTGGGGCCAACAACACTAAATGCCCTGTCGCCCATGGTGCGCAGGTGTGTGGAGGGAACTGTAAGGAGGAGTGAGTCAGTGGAGCGTAGTGTGCGGGTGGGATTGTATGGGGTGAGGAGACTTGTGATGTAGGAGGGTGCAAGGTTGGCATACCCCTTTAAAGAGGAAAAGGGGGGACATGTCTCACAGATACTTTAAAATATTTATATAAAACTTATGGGGTTGTGGTGGCTCAATGAGCTGAGACGCCATACCATTACCCCTGTTACGCTACTCGGGTTCGATTCTGACCCGAGGTCCTTTGCCGGTCCTTCCATACTCATTCCCTCTCTCTCTCAACTAGCTTGAAGGTGAAAAAGCGCAAAATATCTTAGAAGTATTCAAGTCCTATATGGCTCATGCTGTATGTAGAAAATAGGCCACTTTTATACAGTAGTATAAGTGTGCTTGACACACATACACATTTACTGCAACATGTGCGTGTGCTTGCTTACTCAGCCTACCATAAAGGTGGCCCCTATCTTTTCCACATAAAGATTTTTAGAGCCATATAAGGTTCTTCTTTCCTACAAGTATATGGGAAGATGTGGTACCTGTGGTCTTGTTCTGGCAGACCTGCTGTATAATATTCTGAGCTTATAATGGACAGATTACTGCATGGGCCTACCAGGCACAGGCACAGGGGCCCAAGAGTCAAGGGGCCCTGAATCTAAGCCTCTATATTACAAACACATTGGGGGGCGGGGGGGCTTTCTTCTTGTCTGGCCTAGGGGCCCTTGGAATAATAACCTGTCCCTGTAGCTGATCTGTGTCAGATGTCTTCTTCTGTGCTTAACAGAGATCGACATCATGAGGCTGAGGCTGGCCTTGGCCTGGAGAGAAATATATACTGTACATTCAAGAGTGAGCTTGTCTGTTGAAATATGCTCCGTCGTAAAAGCCTCAGCTATGTGCAGATGGTAGGCCCAGCTGCACTGCCCCCCCCCTTCCCTTCTGTCAATTTTTTGCTCTCTATCTCCTCTATTTTCTCTCTTTCCTCTCTCTCTCTCTCTCTCTTTCCTCTCTCTCTCTCTCTCACTCTCTCTCATTTACGTACTTTGCAGCTGCACTCTTTCTGGTGCCCAGCTGAACCCCCCTCTTCTTTCCATCTTCCTGTATCTCTTGTCCCTCCAACCCCACCTCTTTCAGCTGAAGTGAAGACAAAATGAAGAGTGAACCAGCTCTGAGCCTGGTCCTCTTAGACTCTAACCGCACACATACAGGTACGTATAAATGACGGTGTACTCTTATTGCTGGTAAAATGGCAGTCATGGGTAAGCAGTTAGGGCATCAGACTTGTAGCCCAAAGGTTGCCGGTTTGACTCCCGACCCAACAGGTTGGTGGGGGAGTAATTAACCAGTGCTCTCCCCCATCCTCCTCCATGAATGAGGTACCCTTAACATGGTACCGTCCCACCGCACTGCTCCCTTGGTCCGCCATTGATGGCTGCCACCTTGCACGGGTGAGGCATAAATGCAATTTCGTTGTGTGCAGTGTTCACTTGTGTGCTGTGGAGTGCTATGTCACAATGACAATGGGAGTTGGAGTTTTCCAATGGGCTTTCACTTTCAAATGGCTGCGGCTATTGTAATGATAATGTCACGGGGTGACTATTCAGTGGGGGAGAGAATTGTTTAAAGTTTTGGACACGACTGAGGAGACCAAACTGGTTAATTAATGTAATGTGCAACAGGTGAAGTGGGAGAGTGGGAAGCTGTGATTGGCCCAGGTGAGCTGCGCTGACGTTTTTATCCAGGGTTGGGAGAACGCGCAGGGGGGACGACCATGGCAAGCGAGAGGAGCGGCAGGTGACGACCTGAGCTGGGGAGCGTGCTGGAGGAAGGGGGGCACATTTGCCGGTAGCCGGCCTCGGGTGTGAAACGACGGAGGAATGCACTGCGAGATCCTACGGATCGGAACCCCGGCGACCTGACACCCTCCAAGAAGGCGCGAGACGACATCCAGGATGATGATGGTCCGCGTTCGGAGAACAGGTGGATGCCGTGCGGAGAATGAAGAGGGGGGGAGACGCCCACCCGAGAAGTTAAGTGACTGCATTGAGCTCGTTCCCCGTGGAAAGCCTCCTCCCGGAAAGGCACGCTGCCCATCGACTCTGTCTTCTCTCTTGACCTCGCTCTCTCTCTCTCTTCTGCACCCCACTCTCTCTCTCATTCTTTTTCTATCTCTCTCACCCAAGTTCGGACTCCAGTAGGCCTATACAAGGGGCTGCTCGCAGGACTGCTATTTTATTTACCCAGCGCAGACAACAACTCCTTAGGTGTGCCCTCTTGGTTGCCGTGTTTTGTTTTCCTTAGTTTTTTTGTGTTGTTTATATTTTGGTTAACGAACTGGAGTTGTGTGTTGGGCTTTGCCTATGACCGTAGCCTGCGACGAAATGAACTTTTACTGACCACCCCTGTCTCCCCCAGCATAAGGGGTCTTACACAACAGGGCGGTAAAGCGTCGCGGAACGGCCGCGTTTTTTACCGGCGTCGGTGAAAATACATTGAAGCATATCTGTCCTTACACACCAACCGGCGGTAGTTGAGCGCCAGCGGCGCGGGAGCCGGCTCCGCGCCGCGCTGCATTTGGAAAATAGAACTCGAGCGTATTTTTCACGCCGGCGACCGGCGGTGTCTCATTCAAATGAATGGCAAAGTAGCATGCTAGCTTTGGCTGTGGGGAGGGTTTTGAATAGGACTGGCCGCGCACGCCGACGCTGTCAGTGTGAAAGGCAGAGAAAAACACGCCGGGCAAAACTAAGCAGAAAGACCGCGTTCGTCCCGGGACCGTTCCGTTCCGCCTTGGTATGTTTTGGCCCTAATGTGAGCAGAGCGCATGAGAAGACGCAAAATCGCGGAAACCCCGCCCCATTTGGGACTTGACTCATTACCCTTGGGACTCCTCTTTTAGAAAATAAACTAAATAACTGTTAAACCCGTATTTCTGTGTCTTGGTGTTTTTGGTGTTGTGCAGCTCATTCCTCAGAGTAGAGTTGGGGTTAAACGGGGGCGTCACTTCAAAAACTGTGCGCCCCCGACCTGCGACAATAACATATACTGGACTATTGTAAGGATAGCGTGGACTGGTCATTCTATTCTACATTGCAGTCTATTGAACCTGCATTATTATTTTTTTGCAGACATGTTGCTCAGAAAATGATACCAATAGGATGTTGAGATACTACAAAGGGTCCTGGCATGCCGAAACACTTGAGGGCCTGAGCCCTGTCTCTTGTCTCGCAGAGTTCCCCGCCAGCTCAGCAGGGGCCTCGCATGCCACTTAAATGATAAGATACGGCCTTCTTAAATATTCACAGCCAGAAGCAGCTCTTTCCATTGGGAATTGTTTTCAGCACAGCATGGTGCAGGTTCCAACATATCTGATGTCAACACTAGGGACACAAAGTCATGCATTTAAGATACAACAGTTAGTTAGTGTCTGTGACTGGGTTTATCTACAGGATTTCAAGGGGTTCATGGCAGTGGGTATGAAAACGGTCTGCAACTGAAACTGGTTGTTTTGGTGATTATTGGTATGGGAAACACATGCAAGGTGGCTAACATTAGTGTCTTTGGACAAACCAAAGGAAATCAATACAAGTTAAAGGTACACTTTGTAAGATTTTTAGTTGTTTATTTCCAGAATTCACGCTACCCATTCACTTATGTTGCCTTTTTCATGAATACTTACCACCACCATCAAATTCTAAGTATTCATTATGACAGGGAAATTTTTACTTTTCATACATGAAAAGGGGGATCTTTTCCATGGTCCGCCATTTTGAATTTCTAGAAATAGCCATTTTTAGCTGCAAAATGACTGTACTTGGGCCATACTAGAAAATATTAGTTTATTACTTAGTAAACTTTCATGAAAATATCAAATTTGGCAATAGGCAACCCAGTTTCAATGAGCAGCATAGTTGCAGTACCTTTTTTGACCATTTCCTGCACAGTGCAATATTCACAGCCAGAGGCAGCTCTGTTTGCAGCATATACGACACTGTGTGGTCCTGTACATTTTCCACTGCCTGTCAGATAGCACAAAATACCTCTGAGGTCACTGCTGGCACGGGGGGATGACATAATGTAAACACTGCATGCAAATTCACAGGCCCACATGTGGTTTTGCACATGCACACACGCACGCACATATTAACACACACACACACACACACACACACACACACACACACACACACACACACACACACACACACACACACACAAGTTCCAAGGACTAAGAGGCAGAGAAAAGGGGGAAAAGAAACCTAATGGTAAATGACAGGACTGTCATCTGACACCCTTGAATTTGCTGCGTTTTCTCTGGACCTTCTTGCTGCTGCCTCAAAGCTGTTAATCTGTTGACAGAAAACACTCACGTCAAGACTCAAGGCCAATCAATGCGCACTTAGGCCAGCAGAGAATCGTGCCAGTGCCCGTTCCCCAGCTAACCTTGAATCGACTGCAGTTTTCAAACACTTTGACTGCAGTTTTCTGTGTGAACATGTCAGAGTTGATTTTCATTGTGAACCAAATTTTTTCAAGTTCAGGTTTTTTTTTTCCTCTGCGAACTGTGACAACAATATACATGTCAGCATGTTCATCCAGGCATCACATGTATCGCGTATCACATGTGGTAAAAAACACAACCTGGTATGACTGGTGTGGGAACAGGCACCAGCACCCTTCCAGTCGGCCTGAAAACAGTGATTGGGTGATCCCAGGATGGCTGACAGAGGGAACTTGTAAAAGCAATTTGTGAGCCGCAGTTATCGTTATCATAGCACCTGTATTCTCCAAAGTGTGGTGTTGCAATGATGTGTTTTTTTACTCTGTAAAAAGCTATTTACACATATATGGATATTTTTGAAAAAGCGTTGGTTTTACAATGCTCATTTAAAAACTCTAAATTTACAAACGGGACGTATGCAGGGGGTAAAATGCACTTGGTCACGCTGCATTCACACCAACGGCGCGGACATCCACAGTACGTCCACAGAACGTGTCCGTTATCAGTCCGAAACTGTTAGAATACATGAAAACAAACCATGCCTTGCACACAGGAGCGCGGTGTAAGAGCGGCGCATGTCCGTCCCGCCCGGACATGTCCGCGTTGCTCCTTGAAAATAGAACTCGAGTCTATTTTCCTGCGCGGATGTCCACGTTCAATTTGCAAGCTCCATTGAAAATGAATGGCTGCTGCCCGCGGATAGAACGTGGACGTTGACTGTGCAGTGTGTGAAAGGCAGCCCGCGAACCTGTCGGACTGCTTACGGAGACATTAAGAAAACATACCGTCCCTGTGTGCATGTACCGTCACAATAGAGTTTTTCGTTTTTATCCATATGTTGTGTTTACACATAAACGGGTAACAAAAAATATTAGCATTTCAAAATATCTTGTTAATCTATGTTTAACCAGCACCTCAATGCGGCAGCTCTCTTCATGAGGGAGCAGTAGGCCTATAATAAGGGCTAGAACTATGCATGAACTCCATACAGACTATCTGGACAAGGGAAAGTATGACGACCAGAACTATGGGCCTCAGGGGGGAAAGCAGGGGAAGACCTTAGAGAGAGAGAGAGAGAGAGAGAGAAGTGAGTGTTGGGGAAAGACACAGACAGAGTGGGCGAGGGGAGCAGAGTCCAAAGAGAGAGAGAGAGAGGGAGGGTGAAGAAGAGAGGGAAGTAGCCTAGCATACGTGTGATCAGAGAAGAGAGAATGGAAAACAGAGAGAAAGACAGTGGAGACAGACAAAAGTGGAGTGAGAGAAATAGTGGGGGAGGGGGAGGAAAAAATGCAAATAGCAGCCAAGAGAGCGAGACAGAGAGAGAAATCTCACCACACTTCTAAATATTCATGTGGAGAATTCCAAGTGGAAATCAGTGGGAATGTTCTCAGCATCTGCTACAAGTGTGTGTGTGCGTGTGCGTGTGTGTGTG
>NC_085867.1:35993232-36015732 GCF_034702125.1 Engraulis encrasicolus | reverse complement strand
CGCATACATACACACACACGCGCGCGCACGCACGCACACACACACACACACACACACACACAATCACTGCTGCAGGAATTCTCAGGAGGCCAATTTACAGTCAAGGTGATAAGTGCTGCTCGACACTTTATGCATAAAAAAGGTTATCAAGAAATGTTACTGAGGGCTGACATAGTGTCCTGGGGGCAAAAAGTAACAAACCCAATAGTGTATGTGGGTGTATTATTGACCGATTAACGAGATGTGTTTCAACGCCAAATCAGTTTTTTAAAAAGTTAACATCTTATTATCTCAGAAGTTTATTGCAGGCAAGGTCTATCTAATCTGACTCTCGCCAGCTGGTATGTTTTACCTTTGTTTCCACAATGTCATCTGGGAATCCCACACAACAAACACGTTTTTAAATGAGGCTCCTTATCGAAAATCCTTGCGTGTGGTTGAATAAACAATCTGTGCGTCATCTTTATACTGACCTGCCACTTCAGCCACCCACCTTGAACTTGACCCATGACACAGCTGGGAACGACAAATGGTAGCAGAGGATGGAGGCCATAACATCGCCCATGTATGGTAAGCTCCACCCAGCGATCCTGATTGGCTCATTCACTCAGAAGAGGTTTTGACTTTCACAAGCCTCAAATGGTTGTGTGGGAAACCAGAATACCCTTATGTGCAATTTGGCAAAACGTAACCAGGTGGTGTAAGTGAGGTTAAGGTCTATCTGCCGTGATTAAAAAATTGATTAATTAAGCCACGCATTAGGGAAGTAGGTGGCTGATATGATATGTGGTCCAGGAAGCACTTGAACCGGGATAGAGGTCTTTGCGTCGACATCCAAGCAGGATCCATGAAAAGGTGTGCTGTCTGAAATTGTTCGTTCATGTACGTGGTAGTCTTTGTGACATCCCAACAGACAGGCATTTTGTGTCTTTTACATCACATTATGACTGTGTCTGGAATAGAATTAGGCCTTGAGGCTTTGTCGCCACTGGAGTAAAAATTCTGCTCAGTTATTGGCCGTGAATACTAACTCGCCATTGTGATGTCATTTGTGACTGTGTATCCAGGCTGTGCTATTGGCCGGGACGGTGACTCACCATTGTGATGTCACGACTGTGACTCATGACTGTTGTTCGGACCAACTGAACTCTCATAACCCTATAGTTTGTGCAGGCAATCCGGCAGGGGGGGGGAATGGGTCAATTTTCCCAAGTGCAGGGAGAAAGGGGTCCCAGAATTGGACCCTCATGACATGTATGTGACCAGTGGAGGGAAGGGGTCCTTCGCCCAGCCAAAGCGGAGTCAGCACTGAGTCCTTGGACGCTGGTCACTTTTAGTCCGTCCAGGCACCGCTGAGCTCTGACTGTTGTTCAGACCAACTGAACTCCTATCCCCCTACTGTAAAAAAAAACAAACAAAAAAAGCAAATAAACATTAAACTAAACTGAACTTCCACACGGTCCAGCTCTCTTTGCGCTGAGCAGAGCTGAGCTGGGAGGTCGTGGCCATGGCTGTGGCTGTGGCGGTGGCTGTGGCCAGCAGCCTCACTGGCTGCTGCCATGGCGATGCTGTGGGGGTTTAGATGTGCCGTCTCATGGAGACCACAGGCATGTCATTACGGAGTAGTCTACCAGCGAGACACAGCACAGGGCCTCCGACTCTGAGGGAGAGGGAGACAGAGGGAGACAGAGGGCATCCGAGAGAGAGAGAGAGAGAGAGAGAGAGAGAGAGAGAGAGAGAGAGAGAGTAAGTGAGAGGAAGAGAGAATCTCTTAGCGACAGACAGACAGTCTTTCAGAAAGAGAGAGAGAGAGAGAGATACAGAGCCTCTGAGGGAAAGAGAAAGGGAGGGGGGGGGGCATAGAGAAAGAGAATGAAAAGCAGTGACAGAATGGGAGAGACTCAAATCGAGCAAAAAAGCAAGCCTTCCAGTGAGACATTGAGCCTCCAAATCTGAGTGAAGAGAGGGAGAGGGAATCTATTAACAACAGAGAGCGATTGTGCGCAAGTAAGCGAAAGAGAGAGGACATCGGAGTAAGAGAGACTCTGAAGGAGTGAAAGAGCAAATCGCTAAACTGCATTTGTAACAGCGCCTTTCCACTCCTTTGAGCACTGGCAGTGTCTGTAATGTAGGTTACCACGCTGCCACCAGCAGCAGTGTGGTGTAAAGCATCTTGCTCAAGGACACATTGATGGGGGTCAGGCAGAACGGGGCTCGAACCTGCAACCAGAAGGTTGCCGAACAGGCTCCTCTACCACTTGAGCCACTACCGCATGGGAGGGAGAATCTCATTAGCCACAGAGAGAGAGAGCGTATCTCAATGAGTTTTGGAGTGGGTTAAAGAGAGAGTGTTGGGGAGAGAGAGAGATTCAAGAAAACAAATCTCAGAGCGAGACAGTGAGTTTCTAAACGTGTGTGAAATAGACTGTCGCAGCGCAGGGAGAGACAGAGACAGAGAGGGGTCACAGAGCAAGAGAGACAGCAAATTTCAGAATGAAAGAAAAGGCAGTTCTCTGTAGCTGAGAGAGAGAGGGAGACAGACAGAGAGAGAGAGAGGGAGAGAAAGAGAGAGAGACTCCAAGCAGTCCAATTAGAGCGGAGTCTGGGCTTATGGCCGGGTCAGCCACAGGCATTTTGTCCCTCTCAGCAGCCAACGGAGGAGAGCAACTAAGGCCACACTCATACGCACACGCGCACACACACACACACACACAGACACACACACAGTCTCTTTCTCCCTCTGTCTCACCACGTCTTGCTCCCGTTCTCTCTCTTCATCTCTTCCTTTTCTTTCTCTATATTTTGTTCTTTGCATCTCTTCTGTCGGTAGTGTCCCAGTCTCTCTCTCTCTCTCTCTCTCTCTCTCTCTCTCTCTCTCCAACCGTCACCTCCTTGTGCATGTTAATAAGGATCTCACCTTCTCATCTCTTCTTCAGACGTCAGACAGCCAAGGACATGGCAGGACGCCATGCAAGTGAAATGAGTGAAATGAATTTCCAATTTAAATGAACCCAAATGAATGTAAATATTGTGCGTAGACTTTAGCCAGGTGACGGGCGAGGGATGGGCATGATGGAGATGAACGTGTGCAACTTCATTTCCATACAGTGATCTTCTGAGAAGAGGTTTAAAAAGTCCTTTATTGGACCAAAGATTAAAATTTTTACAAAGCCGTCAGAACATCATCATTTTTTAAGCAAAGCAAAGAAAAAACAAAAACAAAGACAGAGAGAGAGAGAGAGAGAGAGAGATGGAGAGAGAGAGAGAGATGTTTAGGTATCTAAAATGGTCCCCTTTTTCATGGGGGACAAGAATAGACATAATTTTCGTACATTTTCCTCCCATTCCCTTTCCCTCGTGGTCTAATGGTGCGTACAGCATGCCAAGGTAAAGATCCACTGGTCAAAGCGTGCGCCACATGCAGGGCCGGAATAAGACGGCCTGGGGCCCCTAGGCTACATGTTGCTGTGCCCCCCCCCACGGAACGCAAATTCCGCAAAACATTTATGTAGACAGTGTCATAATTACGAGTTAGGAATCAAGGATAACATGTCTACCAATTGTACTCAACACAACATTTTTTCGATATTGCATCTTGTCACAATTCCACAAATTTTCACTTTTGGCCTATCGGGGGGACCCCTGGGACGTGGGGGCCCCTAGGCTGCAGCCATATTTAGCCTGTACGCTAATCCGGCCCGCCACATGGTAGCGTTTTCCCTGCCGAATGGTGGAGATCCTGTGCAGTTGCAGTTGCTAAGCGAACATCAGGGTTAAGAAAATATTATGCAGCGCTGTGCAGGAGGTGCTATCCTTGGCCTGTATAATCCCACCCCCACCCCCCCCCAAAAAAACCCTTTCTTTAGACTTTTTACCGCCTCTGCTATTTGCACAATGCCCAAACAATAAAAAAAACACTTTGTGTGTGTGTGTGTGTGTTGGTGTGTCTCTGTGTGTGTGATGTTGTGTGTCTGCGTGTTCAGGTGTATTTTTTGTGATCTCTCCTAAGGAGAGTGTGTATATATTACTGTGTATCTCACAGTGTATTGTACTGCATTGTATATGCCACTGGGACTTCCAGAAAGTGCCAGTGCAGTGCCACCACTGTGGTCTACCGCAAGCTCACTATGAGCGATGTGTGTGAGCTTGGCATGGAAGCCTCTGGAACAATCCTGTAGAGTAGTAAGGTCACTCAATGCTCACTCTGAAATGCTCCCTCATTTACTACATAGTGGACGACATACATGACTATGGAGGGAATCAGGGACAACTATTATTATGTTATAACGCTTAAAGGGATGGTTTGGTGTAAAATTAAAATTTGACCATCAAATGGTCATAGCACATTATGTATATGGTGAGGAGCGGTTCTGGGATAGACCATGGCATTTCCAAGTTAGCTCATTTTGAATTTTTAGTGAAAAACGCAGCCAATGATCTTGGGCCCCTCAGAGCTGTCAGTGTCCCGGCTTATTCCTGATTGGAATGCATTGAATCAAACTATCAAAGGTCTCTGAGGTCACGTGAAAAGAGGACCATGTCCAGTGTGTCTGCCTCCCTGCCTGACCAGAAGAATGTGCTTTTTGCTTGTATGCAATCCTTCATTTTGTGTCCAGGAAAGGTTTTTTTTTTTCGGGACAGACCATTCAAAACCAGGACAATCAGAAGAAACTGGGACAACACTACAGTAGACGTACAGTAGCCTACATGATGACCTAGGCTACACAGGCGTGAAACTTAATGTGTCTTCTTCTGTCCCACTGGCAGGTGTTGTCATGCCTGGTGGGTCTCAAGCCCCTTCAGAAGAGGAGTTAATCTAGATTTAACACAAAGACTATTAGAGGGGTCTAAAGCTGTTGTCCCAAGGTCAATGAAGGGCTTTTCCCACTGAACACACACGCATGGATGCGCGTGCGCACGCACACACACACAGACAGACACACACACACACACACACACACACACACACACACACACACACACACACACACACACACACACACACACACACACACACACACACACACACACGCACACACAGCCACAAACATGGGATCTTGGTGACCTGTGTGTTTGTTAAACACCTTACCTTGTAAGAGGCTAGTGAGAATGCTAAACAAAAACAAAATACAGTTTGATGACCTCAGATGCCCTGGCATCTGTGTGTGTGTGTGTGTGTGTGTGTGTGTGTGTGTGTGTGTGTGTGTGTGTGTGTGTGTGTGTGTGTGTGTGTGTGTGTGTGTGTGTGTGTGTGTGTGTGTGTGTGTGTGTGTGTGTGTGTGTGTGTGTGTGTGTGTGTGTGTGTGTGTGTGTGTGTGTGTGCGTGTGTGCGTGTGTGAATGTGTGCGTGCATGTGATGCATCTATAGGTCAGAGGACTCTATATTCATATCTCATCCCATGACTCCCTGCACCTGGGTATGTGTGTTTGTTTGAGTGTGTGTGTGTGAGCGCACGTGTGTGTGTGTGTGTGTGTGTGTGTGTGTGTGTGTGTGTGTGTGTGTGTGTGTGTGTGTGTGCACATGTGTGTTTGAGAAACAGAGCGAGCGAGGGACTGGGACTATGTAATGTAGAGGTGTCAGGGGCTTGACCTTCCTTTAGGGCAGGGTTTCCCAAACTGGGGTGCGTGCACCCCTGGGGGTGCGTGGCCTGCCACAAGGGCCTGAATAGAGCAATGGCTGAGATGTGTGTTTTTTTATAGCATTAGTGCACATTAAGCAGTTTTGAATTGTTTGATGAATTGTATGCTGGAAGGATCCAACTGAAGTGTAATTTATAACTCCTATATTTGAAGTTCCATTGTAATGATGGCAGATCAAATAAAACGTCAGGTCTAGTAGAAATGGGCATTTCTCAAAATGACTGCATAATGTACGTTGTGCAAAATTCAGGTAGGGGGTGCGCAAAGCCTATCGAAAAGTGCAAGGGGGTGCGCAGGGGAAAAGGTTTGGGAACCGCTGCCCTAGGGAATACCCTAATCCTTCCAGCTCCTACCCCCCACCTGTGGTGCCCCGTGCTGTACTCATGCAGAGTGACAATCAATCCTCATGCATAATGAAGAAAGGCCAACTATATTCTTAGGGGTGGGTTTGCCACTCTCACCTCACCTCAGGGGTGTGATGAAACGCTACTGGTGTTTCTGTGGAGTTCCTGCCTGCCTGCGTGCATGCGTGCGTGCGAGTGTGTGTGTGCAAGAGAGCGGGGTCACTGGGGTCAGGATCAGTGTTGGACGATAGGATTAGGTCAAGCTGAGGGACCAACTACTCACAGCAGCAACGTCCTTCACCGGGAATTAGGCCATATCCCTCTCTCTCTCTTTCTGTCTGTCTATCTCTGTCTGTCTTTCTGTCTCTCTCATTCTCTCTCTCTCTCTGTCTCTCTCGCCATACCTCTGTTTATCTGTCAGTCTGTCTCTCTCTCTCTCTATTGCCCTACCTTTTTTCTGTCTGTCTGTCTGTCTGTCTCTCTCTCTTTCTCATTCTCTTTCTTTCTCTGTCTCTCCCCCTCCTTCCCTCCTTCCCTACTTCCTTCTCTATCACGACGTGCCGCTGAGCGCCCTTGCTGGGTCTTGTGATGGCGTCACACACAGCTCAGCTGTCACATGCTGTCGCTCCGTCAGCGTGTGAGGATTAATGAGCTACTCAGGTGGGCAGGAGGACAGAAGGCAGAAGGCCAACGCACCTGTAAATCCAGAGCTGTAAATCTAGCCAGCGTGTGTGTGTAGGTGTGTGTGGGTGTGTGCCCTGAGAACCTAGCTCAGACTTGCTCATGGACTCTTAACGCACAACTCGCTAGACATGTGAGGAGTATTATCGAGAGCGAGAGGGGAGTTCTTTTGATGGGACCAGCTCTGCTTACCATGTTGGATAACCCCAAGGCTTTGGAGTGTATCATTTTGGAATATTTTGGAACTGATCGTTTTATTGCGGTGAATTTTGTTACACGTTGTTGGCTGCTGTGGCCGGTCAGCAACTGACCAGGTGGTGTCCTCCTGACCCTCATATGGGCTACGCTAATTCCCTGGACTGTGTGTCGTGCCACGTGGACGAGGAATCAAGCATTTTACAGGGGTGAATTGTTTATTTGCTGCCAGCTGCTATGGTCAGACAGTAGCCAGACCAGACAGAGTCTTGACACCCATACATATGGGCTACTGACCTGCGATTTCCCGGACTGTGAACTGTGTATGGTGCAGTGAGGACAACAGCAGCAGCGGTGGTGGCGGCAGTAGTGGTGGTGGTGACGGTGTGTGACAGTGATACAGACAGGAGAGGACGGTCTGTCCGTGACACCACATCAGTCACTTGAGCGATTCGATTGGGCACAAGCCAAGACTGCGGAGCCTTTGGTCCGCTGAGTTGCCCCAATCGTATGTTTTGCTGACTCATCAGAAACCGGTTTGACCCACGGAGCAGCACCGCAGCTGAGCAATTCAAGAAATCGCATATGCCTGCTTTCTAGGAATTTGCCTTGTGCATTCTACAACAGGGTTTTTTCCCCAGTGACTTCAAAACATCTGAACAGCTATCATCTAAGAAGTTACCTTGTGCATTCTACAGCAGGATTGTTTTGTCTTTTTGGTGTAAAAAAAGGCTTGACATCACCAAAGTTAAGGACGGCTGGACATTGTGTTTCCATATGTGCGGCAGGGACAGAAATTTGTGCCAGTCATCACTAGCCACATGCTGGGATAATATGAGAGTGGCTGTTAATTTACTTGCACAAAAAATAGCTGAGTGGCTGGTGAATTTTGTCATGTATTTGTTAGTTGGTAGCTGGTAAAACAGTGGCTGACATTTTGTGCCGGTGATTTACACCCCTTGCGTGTGTCTGAGCTGAAGTAGAGATACAGACACAGACAAACGGACTGATTCTTTGTGGAATTCAAGGAGACAGACAGACACGGATATAGACAGACAGAAGGATTCTGTGTGGGTTAAAAAGGTTCTAGACACACACACACAAACAGACAAACGAACAGACTCTGGGTCAGAGTCAAGTACCCAGAGACGGAGACCGAGACAGACAAAGGCATAGACACAGACAGAAATACAGACAGACTGATTCACAAGGATCCACAGGGAGAAAAGACACTGCGGACAAACAGGCGGATTCTGTTTGAGATTCAAAGATCCAGAGAGACAGACACAGACAAAGGCACACAGACAGAAATACAGACAGAATTTGTGTGAGACTGAAGGATTGACAGACACAGACACACAGACCCAGACATGGTACAGACAAAGACAAATACACAGACACAGGCAGTGGGTAGCATGGCTGTGGAGGTGGAGGCCTGTCCTCTGAGCGGGGCGGAGAGGGCCATGTGCAGGCTGGTGCACTATGGGCCCCGGCCCCGAGTCACGCTCAAGCCCCTCAGGCGGGAGCTGGAGATATACGTGGAGAGGAGCAGAGGCAAACTCAAACCCAGGTATACACAGGTCCACGCATGCAGGCACGCGGGCACGCGGGCACGCACACACACACACACACACACACACACACACACACACACACACACACACACACACACACACACACACACACACTCAGCATGTACAGTACATCTGGCATGCACATTGTGTTTGTGAGTGTAGGCTATGATGTGCAGGGAATATGACGGGGAGCGACAAAGGGATCAGTCGTCCCGGGCCTGGGATGGGTGGGGGTTTTTGGCTGGTGGGTCGGTTGGCAGAATTGGGTCCTTATTGATATACTGTATGTATTAGGTTGGGGGGCCCTGTCAGATGACCTGGCCAAACCTGTCAGCGCGCGCGTGTGTGTGTGTGTGTGTGTGTGTGTGTGTGTGTGTGTGTGTGTGTGTGTGTGTGTGTGTGTGTGTGTGTGTGTGTGTGTGTGTGTGTGTGTGTGTGTGTGTGTGTGTGTGTGTGTGTGTGTGTGTGTGTGTGTTTGTGTGTGTTTGTGTGTGTGTGTGGTACATGTGGCATTTTGCCTCTCTCTCTCTGTTTAAATGCACATCTGTTAGCCTACTCTGTTACGCGTGTGCCTATTTCTGTTTGCTTCTTTGTAAGACATCATCATTCAAACAATATCCAAAGCCATCTTACAACTTACTGTTAAGTTGTTGGGGGGGGGGTGGGGGGCATTCATGCCAACATTTGTCATGATAGTGATGCTATTGTGTTATGGTGCAAATTTGGTAGCATACATACAGCCAGTGGTGTAGTCTACTTTTTTATGGTGGGTATACTGTATATTTGAGCATTTTTTGAAGTGGGTATACTGTATATATTTGTGCTATTCAAAACAATGGATCAATCAATTTTAAGTGGGTATACTGAAATCCCTGAAATATAGAAGTGGGTATACTCCGTATACCCGCGTTCTACGTAGACTACACCACTGCATACAGCTAATCCTCTTGGCAGTGTGAACCATTGGGTAGACATGTTTCTCATGCTAGACATGTTTCTCATGCTAGACATGCTATGTTATTCTGCTAATGTGTGCCAGACTAGGCTAATCTCCTTGTTATTGGGAACCATTGATTCACCATGCTTGTCATGCTAGCAATGCTATCTGGTTGTTTTGCTAATGTACTGTTCAGTATGTGTCTAGGTTAGGCTAATCCTTTTGGCAGCACAGGCTAATCCACACTTAAATCTACACTGAGCTGGTGGCTGTGAAACTGAAACATGTTCCATTAGCCTACTTCTTTTCTGTTGAGGGAGAGAATAATTGCCTTTTGTTTACTGTAAATAAGGTGGATGGCTTGCTTGGAAATTCCCACCAGCCACCTGCTGAATGCTGATAGCCTAAAAAAAAGAAAGTGGAACAGAGCCTAGAGCCTAAATCAGCTAGGCTAATAATTTACTGGTCGGTGAATTTGGCCATATCAAGCTGGTAAAGGTAGGCCTACATTTTGCGAAGTTATTTTTTCTCCGCCCATATATATATATTTTTTAAGTAGGCCTAGGCCAACGTGGGGAAGCCTGCAGTAATATTGTAGTCCCTTGAAGTGATGAGTCTTAGCTTCAGATAGCAGTGGAAAAAAAACACACTGACACAGCAACCACAGAACACATTCTCTCTCTCTCTCTCTCTCTCTCTCTCTCTCTCTCTCTCTCTCTCTCTCTCTCTCTCTCTCTCTCTCTCTCTCGCGTCTATTGGAAGTATGGCTCTGATTAAATGAAAAAATGTTGGCCTGAATTGTGGTAGCCTCGGTCATGTTGCCTCCTGTGGAATTCACTGGATCTGATTCAGCGCTGGCGATAGTTCCGACCTCTCTTAGTCTGCAGTGCAGTGCTGCAGCATAGACCTACCTCTAACAGAGAGCAAACACCAGATAGGACTTTCAGGCTCTTTTTTATGTTCACCTATATAGACACCTGAGATAAAATCTGCAACTCCTCATATAGTCACAGAAAGTAATTTTAATGCTTCTATTAGAGCCTTTGAGTAGTGTCTCTTGGTTTTCTGGCTTAGCTTTAGTTTAAACATCATTTTTGTTTGCTGTTGGCTTTGTTAATGTCTGACTATACGAGCGCGAAGAAGCAGGAAACGGCGTGTCGATATTTCACATGGTGGGACTGGGAGAGCAAGGGAGACCCCACTGAACTGAGCCAGTGGACGGTTCACTTTCTTCCAACTCATGCAGTTTCTATGGAAACCAAGTCAGGAGCTGGGGGAGGTGGTTGTGGCTGGTGACGGAAGTGTAGATAGAGAAAGGATTGTAGTGCAAGACTAGGGGAGAGAAGAGAACACCATAGGAGCCATAGCCATACTAAATCTGAGGAAGATTGTGAGAGAAATTTCAAAGAAAGAAAGGAGATGTGAGAAGAGGTTCACAGAAAGACACATAGAGAATGTGTGTGGGTGTATACGTGTATGTGTGTGTCTGTGGGTGTGAATGTGAGATAGAGACAGAGACAGATTCTGCTGTTCTGTCTGCTGAGAAAGCCGAGGCATTCTGACCCACTGGTTTCTACAGCAACGGTACCCACAAGCCACTTATGTCCGCTGTCGTGGTGGTGGGTGAAGAGGGTTGAAGCTCATCAGATGCCAAATCAGATGAACTGAGATCGACCCAGCCAGCACTTTATTGCATGGAATTTACTCCTGTGGGCCCTGTACTGTTGCCAATTCCACGTCAATAGACTAGAACTGAACAAGACGAAAGCTTACAGTACTGCAGTATTGAGTAAAGTAATAAGGTAGTAATACAGGATCATATTGAATAGATTATCACATAGATTAAAACAGATGAGCAAATGATGCCATAGAAGACCATTGCCTATAAAAAACACTACAAAAACAATGCAGTGTGTTGTCGCTATACACATAAACAGTAAACTATGCATAACATATGGTAAGTTAAATTATCTTGAGATTTAGTCTGTCTAAAATGGAGTGTGTCCGTTCTTGTGGTGCTGAACAGGGGACAAAGCTGATTGGAGGCCAAATCAGATGAGCTGTGTTTGAACAGCCAGCACTTTATTGCATGGAATTTGCTCCGTGCCATGAAGGACCATACAAACACTGCAATACAGTGCATTGTCACTACTGTATAAACATCACCACCATAAACTAGACATAATATAGCCAAAGGGATTGAGATATAGTCTACTACAGTGACAGTGTCTGTATCAACTTGCTCCCATGTTCAACTTCGTTGTCCCGGGCCCAGGGAGAGAGGGGGCCCAAAATTGGGTCCTCGTTACATTGTAGGTATTGGATCAGGGGCCCTTTCGAATTTCTTTGTCCCGGGCCTGGGAAAAGCTGTCAGCGGCCTTGGCCATGGCACAGCTCACCACAACATGTGTCACTATGCTACAAAAAAGACGTGATGTGAACCATGTTGTGCCGGGGAACATGTGGGACTGGTTATAAAGTGCACAGATGTGGTTTGGCCTGCCGAGTCATGACGCCTGTGCTTAAAATACTCTCTCTGGTGCGGAGGACACAGGATCTCACTGACTCTTGACCTAACCACCACCTTTATGCAGAGTTCTGTTGTTGGATACTTCTCTTGTATCATAACACATGTACAACATACTGTCCTACGTGTAACAGAGGCCAACTAGCAGAGTGTGGTGTGGAACGTTAGTAAACCTCCCTCCCGAAGCCTCAATACAGTGCGGTACAAATAACAAAGAAAAAAAAAACCCATAATAATCATCATCCCAATAACAAAACAAATTCCCATTCAAATCCCCACTGTACCCCAGCCCTCTACTTACAGTAAATATAATCGTATTCTCTGCTGCTCTTTTACCTCTTAACCCCTCTCCCTGTCTTTCTGCTAGCCTCTTCCTCCCTCAATCTCCCTCTTTTTAGTACCCTCTCTTAAGACCCTTCAAGAGAGCTTTTTGGGAATGGTCGGTAGTCACAACAAGGTTGATTTTGTGCACTATGGGTCAGCTAATGGACATTTGGTGTATGTGTGTGTGTGTGTGTGTGTGTGTGTGTGTGTGTGTGGGGGGGGGGGGTTGTGTTATGTGACGTTGTTGAAGATCAGAAACTGAGTATAACACTACAACTGAGAGGGGGGGGGGGGGGGGGGGATCTTTACAGTTGAGCAGAGTTTGTGTCTATGTGGTCATTACACTATATTCTGGTAATGTCTGATTGGTAAATGTTGCAAAATGAAGACATATTAAATCTCTCTCTCTCTCTCTCTCTCTTCTTTCCTCTTCTTCTTCTTCCCCCTCTTCCAGAATGGAGGCCTCGTGTCTGGAGCTGGCCCTGGAGGGGGAGCGTCTGTGCAAGGCTGGCGACTTCAAGGGCGGCACGGCGTTCTTCGAGGCGGCGGTGCAGGTGGGCACGGAGGACCTGAAGACCCTGAGTGCCATCTACAGCCAGCTGGGTAACGCCTACTTCTACCTGAAGGAGTACTGCAAGGCGCTAGAGTACCACCGACACGACCTCACGTTGGCCAGGTGAGTGTAGTAACACAGTTTGGGCAGCAAATTCCGCTCACCTGGAGGACAAACAGATTTAATTGTCCCGGACCCATTGAAAGGCGGGGGAGGGCAGGAAGATTGGTACCTCATTACATTGTTTGAAAGGGTATGACTTACCGCAGAAATACACCAGCGGCGATCTGAGCGAGGCGAGCGACGGAAGTAATTGACTTTGTATTGAGTCGCGCGACAAAAGCGATTCTGGAGACTAGAGCGATTTGCGCGACGAGCGCGACAGTTTGAAGTTGAAATCTTTTCAACTTTCTATGACGTGGTTCGGCGACAAGCCGCGACAGCCAATGACTGTATAGAGGTCAGTGACCATAGCCAATGGGAATGCTTGAATGCTTTGCCTTCTGCCTGTACAGACATACTCTAGTCTCCTCAATCGCTCGTATCGCTTGCTGCTACACTCTGTCGCTTGAATCGCATCTCGCCTGGTCTATTCGCGCGGTAAGGGTGTGGAGTACCAACGAGACAGAGCGTTTGGGCAGGGGGAGAAAAAAGGGTCAATTGTCCCTGGCCTGAAAGAGGGATGGGGCATAATTGGTACGTTGTATGAATGATTACGGCAAGGCTCCGTACAGTAGTACCACCGCCACTTCCTCACGCTGGACAGGGGAGTGTAGTAGTACCACATGACCTCGTACTGGTCAAGTGAGTGTGGTACCGACTGACCCCACCTCACACTGGCCAAGTGAGACATAACACAACATATTTGACACAAAAAAGTAATCTGAACGCAAGACAGACATTGTGGAGCTGGGACAGGCGCAGTGTGGGTGAAATGGTTATTGCCCTGGGGTGCATTTCTCGAAAGCGTAGTTGTTAGCAGTTAGCAACTTGGGTAGTTGCCAATGGGAAATTGCACTGCAACCAACAAAGTAGCTACCATAGTTAGCTACTACGCTTTCGAGAAATGCACCCCTGATTTGTTTTTGGTTTGGTTGTTGCCCTTTGTTTGATATGTGGGCTGTTTGTTGTCCAGGCGAGTGGTGCAAGGAGACAGACAGTGTGGGTGTCACGGATGCTGACTAGCAGAGTTCAGTGGTAGAACGTTCTTAAATGTCCGGTTGGTTGGAGGTGGCAAGTTCGAGTGGCAGACAGGAAGACCTCGGCTACACTGTGACTGTGACCCGGCCGGGTGGGAGGTTTGAGGTTTAGGGAGTTGAGTGTAATGAACGCTGTCTAGCAGTGTTGCCAGATTGGGCTGTTTCCCGCCCAATTGGGCTGCTTAGGATGGCCGTGTGCGGGTAAAAATGGCATTTAGCAGAAAAAACCTGCCCAATATTTGCCATAGAAATCACTAGAATTGGGCAGGATTTTGTGCTTCTAGGTGGGTTTTGAGCATTCATGCCGAGAGAGACTCTGTGTTGCCTCATCTGGCAACCCTGCTGCCTAGCAGAGTTGGGTGGTAAAGAGCCAGTAAAACGCCATCCCAAAACCTCATGCAGATGTGGTAGTGGTTAGCTCTCAGCCTAGACCTTTAGCAGGGCAGTCATGGGCACCATGGGCGTCAGACTTGTAGCCCAAAGGTTGCCGGTTCGACTCTCGACCCGCCAGGTTGTTGGGGGGAGTAATTAACCAGTGCTCCCCCCTAATGACTGAGGTAACCTGAGCATGGTACCGTCCCACCGCACTGCCCCCTTTCGGGCACCATTGGGGGCTATGCCCTTGCATGGGTGAGGCGTAAATGCAATTCCATGGTGTGCAGTGTGCACTTGTGTGCTATGGAGTGCTGTGTCACAACGATAATGGGAGTTGAAGTTTCCCAGCTGTGCTTTCACTTCACTTCACTTTCACTAGCTCCGTATCATTTTACCTGTGCTCCTCCCATGCCCTAGGGCTGGAGGTTGTGAGTTTGAGCACCGAGTGGCGGGCTCACAGGCAGGATAGGATACGTGGTTAGGACATACACTGTAGTGTCAGGTAATGGATGTAGCTGTCTTTGGTACCTTGTTTCTTGGGTTGCCCGATAATGTCTGTTATCTTTCTGTCTGTCCGTCTGCCTGCACACAGGATTTAAATCATTCACAAAAGTGCTATTGTGCATACATGCTTACACAGTGCAGTGCAGAAGTACTGTACAAATACTTGCTGCATAACGGGAATGTTTAGTGTAAGGGTCCTTATTACTCACTTGTCTTATTTTACTCATGTCACGCTAAGTGAATTGGTTTAGTGCAATGAATGGGGTGCATTGCATCGTTGCAGGTTTCAATAACAGAATGAAAAGCGTTACTAAACTGGGAGTAGCATGAGGATACATTATTCATGATTGAAGAGCATGATTACAAGAGCTCTCGTCGTGACATCCGTTCATATTTCCAGACATCCCTGGGCCTCTTTTGTTTAATTTGCCGGAAAATATGCGTGGCGGCGTGTAGTAGGCCACTCATGGCAAGTTTGAAGGAGCATTAATGATTCAATTAACATGCATGGCTCTTCAATAGGGTCATTTTGTGTTCTTTTTTTGTCATTGTTTTTTTTTTCTTCTTTGTTTATTTATGTGTTAAGATAGTGTTATAAAGGCAGTGATGAGAGGGCTTATAACCCACGGCTGGCTACACACATATCCATACTGTTTTCACATTCAGCTTGTATGCATACCTATCAGATGCTGTTATGAAATGGTTTCTTTGTTATTTTAAAACAGATGCTGATCAACTGATCTCCACAACTAGAATGCACAATTCCTAAACTTTTCATTATTTTATTTTATTTTCATGTTGAATGCCGGCTCTGTTGCACCTACCAAACAGTTCAGCACGCAGTACGGTAGTGATGGATCCAGCTGCCAATCAGACTGGTTGTATACATGTAATCATGTATGCCATGCGTCAGGGACTCCTACCTGTCAGTCCTACTGTCAGTGGATGGAGTCAGGGTGAAAAAGGCGCACTGTAATCCAAGCTGCCCCCCCCGCCCCCCCTTCCCCCCTGCCCATTTGCCCTTTAGGACGATAGGGGACCGGATCGGAGAGGGCAAAGCCAGCGGTAACCTGGGCAACACCCTGAAGGTGCTGAGCAGGTTCGATGAAGCAGTGGTCTGCTGCCAGAGACATTTGGATATCTCACAGGAACAAGGAGACAAGGTGAGACCCGCGCGACCATGGCATGGTTGGATATCAGATGAACAGTATTACATAGCAGTAGACACTCTAGCCCAGTGGTTTGAGATGAAAATAAGTGAACTGAATTGAGGCACCTGAATTGAGAAGAAAATCTCCCTTACAACATGGTTCTTCATATCTCTCTTTCCCCTCTCTCTCTTTATATCTCTCTCTCTCTCTCTCTCTCTCTCTCTCTCTCTCTCTCTCTCTCTCTCTCTCTCTCTCTCTCTCACTCACTCACTCACTCACTCACTCACACAGAGTCTCCCTCGCATTGTTTATGTACAGTACGGTAGTGATACAATATACAAAATCCTTAATTTGCTGTTGATAAGGTTATATCCTCAATGTGTGTGTTATCGGTTTGCTGAATAAGTGTGACCTCTGTGTGCGTGTGTATAGGTTGGGGAGGCCAGGGCGCTGTACAACATTGGTAACGTGTTCCATGCCAAGGGGAAGCAGCAGCTCTGGGGGAACTCCCAGGATCCGGGGGACCTGCCTCCAGACGTCAGGGACACCCTACAGCGGGCCACTGCTTACTACGAGTGAGTGCACCACCCCACGTGCACAAAAAACCAAATTTGAAGTGTTTATTTGCAAAACGGTGTATCTCCATTTTGTAGAATGTTGGGAAATTGACATTTTTGTATTGGGCATTCCATTGAATTGCATTGCAAAATGCATTTTATATAGGTTAAAAAAAGTATTTTCTCAAAAGATTCAATGGTAAGAGTTCACACATAGGTGATATGACCTCTGAACAGTCATTTTCAATAATAAAATGCAAAAGTCAAAAAATGGAGATACACCGTTTTGCAAATAAAGCCTTCACATGCACTGACAGTTACACAAAATGCACTTACCAAATACCCCCAGGATCCGGGAGGGAAGTCATGGACACCCCCCTATAGTGAGCCACCACTTACTACGAGACAGTGCATTACTGTGTGTGTACCCCCAAGAGCGACCTACGATACCGGAGCGACGGAAGTCATTATTTCTCTATTTCTCTATTATTTCTATATTTCTCTATTATTCGGCGAATAAAGCGACCACAGCAAATTCGGGAGAAAAGCGACCCGGGCGACCAGAGCAAATTTAGACGATTAAAAGTTAGCTGATATTATGGGAATGAGCTTTGACGCGGTTTGAAGCAGTTTGATCTGCATTTTACACAAGGGGTGCTGTAGAAATACTGTTATTTATTACTATGGTGCCATTGTTAAACTTTTAAAAATCATACGCTCTGTTTTGATGTGTGCCCTTGATCAGCCATCTGTGCAGGCCTAAAGCACATCTTCCTCAAGAACTGAGATCAAATTGGCATGCTTGAACTGTGCTTTATAAATATGTTCCATTCCTACACTTGACACCCATGGCTCCATTTACGTAAAAAGGGTTTACTTTGTACATTCATTCAATCGATGAATTTCAAAAAGGGCTTGTCACATATCCATGTTGGAATTGCCCTGAGTGATATGAAGTACACAGAACCTGCTTGAATTAAATCCTGATAACCATATAGCCCTGTCAGGCAGGCTTATTTGTTTGTACTGTGTAAACATGTGATCATATAGCTGATTGGTTGCCATGCCAGCCAGCATCTTCATATGTGGATTCCATTTGTCGTGGAAATTGGTTTCAGTCGTACAGTTTGCAGTCAGCACAACCAAATGCAGATTCTTGCTGTTGCTGTTGTTTTGTTGCGTTAGTATGTTATATTATGCTATTTTTACTGGTTTTATGTAATCCATAATCAGTCATGAATCAGCTCATCATGACAGACCAGCCACAACGATGGCGCCTTGGTCTAACACTAAGTGCCCTGAAAGCATTTTGCATAAATACTAATGGTTCAGACTGGCATTTATTTGCAGTATGTTAACCCTCCATTACGGGTTGTTCAGCCCATTATTTTGTTGTGAAAAAAATCAACAGTATGATTGATTTCATTTAAGCACGGCTCTGTCTGCTTTGGCAAGCGTTAATCATGCATTCTTGCGTTCGTGTGTGTGTGTACGTGTGTGTGTGTGTACGTGTGTGTGTGTGTGCGTGTGTGTGTCTGTGTCTGTGTGTGTGTGTGTGTGAGAGAGAGAGTGCGCTTGTGCGTGTGTGTGTGTGTGTGTGTGCGTTTGTGTTTATGTGTTTAATTATTTGTTTGTGTTTAATGATTGTACTGAGAGATGAGACTGAAATCAGGGGTAGAATCTCTTGGAGAGCCCCCTGGTGGCTGTGCTCGGTAATGCTCGTGGAGGTGTGTGCCACTGATTATGGACTTTGAGAACTCAATGTATATGCTTATTATAGTGTGCATTGTTTACACAGTTGCACAGCCACATGATGTTTTTGTGGCTTCATAGGCTGGGGATAGTAGGACAGCATGAGAGGAAGAGACTGGGGGGGAGAGAGAGATGGTGCAGGGCTTGGAAACAACCCAGGCCAGACCCAAACTTGGGTCCCCAAGCCCATCCGTGGCAACACTGGGATTGCATTTTGTGTATTTGTGGGTCAATGACGTTTTAGTAGGAGCAGAGGACTTGGAAAGGGAGAGACGATCAACCTATCGTTCCTTCCTGTTTCACCTATGATGTTGTCCATGCCCCTTTAGGAGACTTGAGAGGAGACTTTTATAATGGGTGCCTAGGGGTGTAAATCACAGCCTCAATGACAATGTGATTCAATATCGATATCTTATTATTCGATGCGATGCGATTCGATTATTTTCGATACTTAAGAATGCCCCACGATACGATACAATACGATTCGATTCGACTTTTTTCCAATTACTTTTCCACTTCTATTATGTTATGGAGCTAGGGCATTGGGCAGGGGCCAGTGATTCGATTATTTTCGATACTTCAGAATGCCCCACGATACAATGCGATTCGACTCAATTGTCAGATTATATTGTGATATATTGATACATTTCGATCATTATTTACACCCCTAGGGCCCATGGGGGAAAATCTGACTTTTCCACGGAAAATGACCAATCCCTTTATCCAGGGTGGTGTGATGGATGTACAGTACAAATATATTTTAGGAGTCCAATGTATTTTTTACATTCAAAAAAGTTAAATTGCATGTACAAATTAAATAATCACTGAGAAAATCGACTTTTTTGGTGTGTGTCCCGCCTGTGTATTTGCTGCCGCCATGAGGGCAACAGCATCGTTCGAATGGTTTTCGAATATGGGGCCGTTACTTTGTTGATGCCTGTTCTGGTTGGAACCTATGTAAATGTTACCTTTGCCCAGTCCCCCCCCCCCCAAAAAAAAAAAATCAACCTAGAAAATCTTTGCTAGTACCATGCGTCAGGGTGGTGCAACCACAGCTACTGCCACTATTGTATGGATTAAATGTTTTTTTTGTTTTTTTGTTTTTTTTAAGTGGATTCCATAAGAAGCAAAATCATTGCAGTACATTCATTACCAATTACAAATGAATTTATGGGCATTATGTATCCTCTGTGTGGCTTTTATGTGTACAGTATGTGGCTTGTGCGTGAGTGTTCGAGAAGATATTTGTCTGTGTTTGGCTCGTGTGGTAGAGTTAGCTCTGTGTCTGAATTAATCAAATTACTGCCTGAAGGAACTGTCATCAGATGTGTTTTTGTACTAACAGGAAAAATATACACATGCTCCCCCCTTTCTCTCTCTCTTTCTCTCTCTCTCTCTCTCTCTCTCTCTCTCTCTCTCTCTCTCTCTCTCTCTCTCTCTCTCTCTCTCTCTCTCTCTCTCTCTCTCTCTCTCTCTCGCTATCACACACACACACACACACACACACACACACACACACACACACACACACACACACCTCACCCAACCATGAAAACACACACACACACACACACACACACACACACACACACACACACACACACACACACACACACACACACACACACACACACACACACACTCTGAACGTACTGTTTGTAGAGAGTTTATTGAGTGTTTGGGTTGTGTTTGCTGTGAAAACAGACTTTCACACAAAGCCTTTGGGCCTGGAGATGCAACGGAGGAGGGGGGCTGCATCTGACCTCTCCTCCTTCTTCCTGGCATGACTACTGGCAGTGTTGCCAGATGTGTCTGATCAAATCCTGCCCAGAAGATTCTCAAAAACCGCCAAAATGTGCTAAATTCCGCCCAATTTCAACAAATTGCATTGATCAAATTGCAATCTGGCAACACTGACTACTGGGCCAACAGAAAAGGGGTGCATCCAGTTTAATTAAAGACCCACATAAACAAATGTTTGTCAACGTTTGTCAATCAAGTTTGTAAACGTGAGAGTGAAACACTAGCTAGTAAAACTTGCTATCTATTTTCAAAGGTTTTATTCTTGGGCATATTATAAAGGCTATCGTGGGAGCTAAGAATAAGGTGGCTAACCAGAAGATATAACGGAAGAGGACTGCATCTGACGCATAGCCACAGACACCTGTGTGTGTGTGTGGATGTATGTGTGTGTGTGTGTGTGTGTGTGTGTGTGTGTGTGTGTGTGTGTGTGTGTGTGTGTGTGTGTGTGTGTGTGTGTGTGTGTGGATGTATGTGTGTGTGTGTGCGTGAGTGCGTGCGTACGTGCGCATGTGTGGATGTGTGCGTGCGTGCATGTGTGGGTGTGTGTGGGTCTGTGCTTGTGTGTGCCTGCATCTCTGTTCCTCTCTGGCTGGAGGGTCACAGAAAGAAAAAACAGCTGAAAGTTTTTTTAGCGCAGACGCTAATCTGTGTGCAGAGTATGTGTGTGTATGTGTTTCGGTGTGTTTATTTGTATGCTTGTGTGTGTGTGTGTGTGTGTGTGAGGGGGGGTGGTTACCTCAAGTCAGCAGCCTAATTGTGCAATGGCATCTGTGTGGTTCCTTTGTTACTGTGCCACACACACACACACACACACACACACACACACACACACACACACACACACACACACACACACACACACACACACACACACACACACACACACACACACACACACACACACACACACACACACACACACACACAGAATGTTTGTAAATATGGGTTTCGTTTGCATTGGTATCATTTCACCATCATCAGCAGCAGTTTTCAGATCCCCTGCAGTACAATCTTAGCCTCGCGCACCACCCTACGTACTTCCGCCAAGAGTTACGTCTGGTAACTGTTTTTTGTGGACCGATGTTGAGCGGTAGGATTTGGCCTGTGTTCTGACAAACGGACCTACATTGTAATTTTATCCTATGGTAGGATGTTCTGTCAGACATGTCTGTTAACGATCCTACATCTCCAAAGATAGACGTCAGACATGTTTGTTCAACAACTTATCCTGATTTTTCCGAAAATGTCCTTCCCGCTTCCTGCAATCGCGTCAGATCAGACATCCTCCAGACTATGAATACGAAATGAAATGGTAGTATTATGGGATTGTTAGGACCAGGCTAGTACAATCTCCCATACTGTAGTCCTCTCAATGTAAAGTGCATCAGGGACTTGAATGCCTTTTGTGTTTTCCTCATATCTGTGGAATGTTATTTTATGGAGGTTTTTTTATGCAAACTGTGTGGCAGCATGCAAATGCCTTGAACCCACATGGCATACGCAGCACTTGCTGTCCTTGGCCGCCGTCCGGGAATGCCCCATTTTGCAATTCAAAACTCAAAAGTCGTATATACTCATTGTTCCCGCTGCGCATTGCTCTGACTTATATGCTTTTATTTCTATTTTATTTCTTGTTGTTTTATTTTACTGTACAGCACATTGAATTGCATTCATGTATGAAATGCGCTATACAAATAAAATTGTCTTGCCTTGCCTTATAAAACATTGTCCTTACATGGCATGGTCCTTTTGTGTGTGTGCGTGCGTGCGTGTGTTTGTATCTACCTATCCCCAGGATGAACTTGTCTCTGGTGAAGGAGTTGGGGGACAGGGCGGCACAGGGCCGGGCATTTGGTAACCTTGGCAACACGCACTACCTGCTGGGAAACTTTGTGGACGCCATCAAGTTCCATAGGGAGGTGAGGAGATGAGAACGCATTCCTGACTATTACAGCTGTTCAAGAATTTATAACACAGTTAAAAGAATCTGATATTTTCAAAGTAACTTTTATTACACAATTTTAGAGTGGGCCTTCCTTCTTCTTAGAGTTATAGGAGGTAACTTTAAATAATTGATCACAATTTCATCACAATGTAATATTTATTTTTTATTTGCATGCTGGTATATGTTTTCTAAATTATGCAACATATCCTCCATTTTGTAATTCTATTCTGGTGAATGCTACTTTCTATGTGTTCTAAATCAAATCTTATAATCCTATAATGTTAATAAGTGGCCTTATTAGACTGCAATTCATTGGATGTGTCCTTTGTGGTGTGTCCTACCTAATGCCCACTCACTGACAGCAGGGGGAAATATTACCCAAAGTTACTCATTCCTTTTGTTTTATGCTCCCTCTGTCTGCCTGTCTCTTTGTCTCTCT
>NC_085867.1:35978232-35980732 GCF_034702125.1 Engraulis encrasicolus | reverse complement strand
CCACCCCTGAATTGATCCAAAAGAAACTAAAGAACATTAATAATGCATTGATTAAGGATGTTAAGTTATTTTAAAAAACATTTGTATGGCTTAATTGGACAGGAAGTGAAGGTGGAGATAGGAAGGAAACAGAATTGCATAAAGTAGAAGTAGAAGTACTCTTAGATATGTACATACAGTATGTAAATCGAACGTTCTAGCGTTAGTTCTGGTCAGACCATGGTAGGCCTATTAAAGAGCTGCTGCTTATTTGTCCCAAGTGTTCTAGATCAGCTAATCAACCTCATGGGCAGTGAATTAATTTATGGGCAGGTGCATTAGCTCACTGCGCAACATGTACAGTAATATAACAGCAATACTGTATGTTTGTCTGCATTATATGTATACGTATGTAGACTTTTAGACACCGTCATTTCCTTGGGGATCAATAAAGTTACTCTACTCTACTTTAATTTTAATTCATTAAATAAAAATTGTATTATATATTATAATTTTGATAAAATTGACGTTAATAAAGGGAGATAAAATGATGTTGTTTGATGGGATGTTGTTTTTTTGCCCTTGACTAGAATGGCGACGGCCATGACATGGACGGAATATCACGGCGGTCGAAGAGCCAGCTCTCCAACGCCAGTGGCCGCAAGGGCTACGCCGACAGCCAATCATCAGACGAGCGGCAGTGGCTAGACTCACCTGTGGATACCGACGACATCACCGTACAGGTGTCCCCACCGGTAGGTCCTCTGGTCCTGTGTGTGTGTGTGTGTGTGTGTGTGTGTGTGTGTGTGTGTGTGTGTGTGTGTGTGTGTGTGTGTGTGTGTGTGTGTGTGTGTGTGTGTGTGCGCGTGTGTGTGCGCGTGTGCGTGTGCGTGTGCGTGTGCGTGTGCGTGTGTGTCCAGATGAGTGCCATTGGCTGGACTCACCTGTAGATCACTCTTGTCCATTGTTGTTCACCGTTGTGGTTCATTGATGTCTGATTGGTGTGTGTAATAACGGTTTGGTCAATAGAGTGCAGTGGAGCGAAAGTCAACAGACACTGACCCTTTAATAGCCTTTGTCTTGTGATTGAGTGGCCATAAGTAGGGCTGTGTATAGTACTGTCTCTGACTGCCATGGCAACAAGCCTGGGTCAGTCAAGGGGCTGATTTTGTAGCCTGATTATCATCGACTTTCAAATGTCCTTGAGACTTGGTCTGACCAAGATCATAACAATTAATGTTTCCCAAATGGCATGGTTGACCCGCCTCCCTAGGTTTGCTACTGGTTGACTGGTTTCCAACAAAGTGGGTGAAGTTCCCATTTTTTCGGGAGATCAGAAACGATATTTACATTGTTCTTGGCCTGACTGCAAGCAAGACCGGAGACATTGTGTCACTTGGAGGGCGCTGCCTGGCTTTGTACCTCATAGACCCAGGTTCAAATATCGGTGAGGCGCGGTGACTGTCATATACTGAACAGTTATCCTTGTAAAATCACCATTTAGCTGAAAGTGGTCTTGCCAGGCATTCCCTTTGCCCAGCCCCTCAGCCCTTGCTCTTGTAATGTAGAAAAGTACATGTAAGATATGCAGTTACTTGATGCCGGCGTCATACCGATGACATATCAGTGTCATAATAGTGTTAAAACAGTGTCATGACACAGTCGTGACGGAGTCATAAATATTTGTCATGACACAGTCATGACGAAGTCATAAACATGGTGTCAGTGTCCTAAATGTTTTATGGTCATGAAAAGTTGATGAAGTGACGAATGTCACTTAATGATAAAGTCATAAAATGTTTGACATTGACACATGAATGACTACATTATGACACTTCTATGACATTGTTATGTCATGGGCATGACGCCTGCGTCAACTAAAGTGTTACCAGATATACTGTAAGGAAAATATGGAAAGTAAGATGTACTGTATATGTATATGTACTGTATATTTTCAGCCCAGCTGCATCAGAGCATTGACTCTGCCACTGCACGTCCTCCCCCATGCTCTGAGTGTGATTTGATTGGTCATTTGCCCTGTCGTCAGCTTCTAGAATGCCAGTCTGATTGTGACCTCATCAGGCAGGTTTATATGCGGCTGGTTGGCTGGGAATGGTGTTCGCTCGCCAATTTGTAGCCAGCGCGTTGGCTGTCAAATCATTACGCTTAGCCTTTAGCATTGACACATATTACATATTACATATTGTGTGTGTGTGTGTGTGTGTGTGTGTGTGTGTGTGTGTGTGTGTGTGTGTGTGTGTGTGTGTGTGTGTGTGTGTGTGTGTGTGTGTGTGTGTGTGTGTGTGTGTTTTTGTGCATCTGTATGTTCCTGTAATGCATGTTGAATGAGTTCATAAGGATATATTGTACAGCTGAATATGAATGAGAGTTCTTAGTTCACAAATATAGCACAGGATGTGATGACGCTGAAAGACACACATACACACACAAACACATATATACACACATACCTCTCTTGCTCTGGCTTTCTCTCTCTCTCTCGGTCTCTCAGTCACACACA
>NC_085867.1:35953232-35973232 GCF_034702125.1 Engraulis encrasicolus | reverse complement strand
TGGCGCCGATGTCCGTGGACATTCGCCGATGTCGGATAGCAATTAGAGACAAGTTCTATTTTGTCGGCGCCGCCCATTGACTATCAATGCAATGTTCGAGTGAAATTGGGTTTGGGGGTCCAAATTCTGTCGGAAGCAAAAGTGCGCCGAAGCCCTTACTCTAATCCGGACATATTTGGCAGAGATCTTTACATTACTTCACATGACATGACATTACATTACACTTAGCTAAGTGGAGCACTTATTTAAAGAGCATTGGTTACAGTCCCTTGTTCAAGGGCCCTTCAGCCATGGCTAGATGAGTAGGGAGAGGTATGGGTGGGATTCGAACCTGCAACCCTCTGATCTGAAGCCCATCTCCGTAATCACTAGGCCATGGCTTCCCTGGGTTTGACCGAAAACGGGGGTTCCACCCAGCCACAGCCGTCAGCTTTCTGTAGTGTGCGGTGGCAGACTAAACCTTTCATGTTATTGCCTAGCTACTACACAGTACAAATCCGAACTCACACCCCACAGTACAAATCACGTCTGATATTCAACAGTTTCTTTGGCAGCCACTGTTATGTGTCAGAAGATGGACTGTATAGAACTACATCATGGAAGAGACTGGCTCAGGGTATGGAATCACAGAAATAGCATATGTGTGTGCTTCACTGTGTTCATTGTGTTGGTGCATTTGAGTGTGTGTGTGTGTGTGTGTGTGTGTGTGTGTGTGTGTGTGTGTGTGTGTGTGTGTGTGTGTGCATGCGCGCACATAGCCATGTGACCCGTCTGATCACAGTAATGAGGAGTTTCAGTTTCTATGGCAACGGTGATGTCACTCGGCCCGGATCCACCAATCAGCTTGCTCTCCCAATCTCGGTGTGTCCGCGTAGTGTGTGTGTGTGTGTACATTTCTCTCTCTCTCTCTCTCTCTCTCTCTCTCTCTCTCTCTCTCTCTCTCTCTCTCTCTCTCTCTCTCTCTCTCTCTCTCTGCCCCCCCACCTCCCTCTCCCACACCCGCTATACAGGATAATTGAATAATTGAACAAAACACATGATTCGTTGCAGGGGCCTCACACACACTACACCGCATGGGGGAAAAAGGAAAAGAATGGGGTACCGGAAACATGAATGATGATGAAAGGGGGGGTGGGGGGGCTAAACACAGGACAAGCCTGGCATAGAAAACAGCCCCCATGGCACCAACCAACCAACCAACCAAGCGCAAAACAAGCCCCACTAATCACCTGTTAGATGCCTAAATGCACACGACAAGATGGATGGTGGGCTTTTGGCCATGGCAGGGTTGCCGCGTTGAGGATTACCCGAACCTGTTCAATAATGCCGTTACGCGCTGCTAAATTTAGCCTGAGGATTTAGATGACCTTGCTACCTGGTCAAGGTCGTGCAATCCATTTTTCCTCTTCTCTTTTTTTTTCTCTGTCATGCCAATCAGGTTAGCTGTGTCCACAAGGGATGGGATACCTATTTCACACAGATGGAATTGTTCATTCTCTTTTTCTCGCCTTTTCTTGCTCTCTGTCTCTCTCACTTTTCTCCCTCATTTTCTCCCGCTTTACGTCTCTCTCACTCACACATTCCTTTTTAACCTCTGCTGCTCCTTGTTTTTCATTCTGTCCCACCACCGCTCCCATTTCTGGCTTTCATTTTCACCTTTCTCTCCCACTTTCATTCGTTTATTTCTTCTGTCTTTCCCTCTATCTTGTCTCACCCTCTCAAATTCTCTTGTATCCTTCTTTGTGTAGTCCTTCTGGCCCTTTTTTGGGGGGGGCATTTCGCACGTTTGTCTCTTTCTGTCTTTCTTGCTCTCTCTCTCTCTCTTTCTGTCACTATCTTACATGCTTCATTATTCTCTCATTTTTTCATTCTTTCTCTGTCCCTTGCTTTTGTCAATGTTCACTCTTTCCCTCTCTCTCCTCTCCACCCCCATCTCCTCCCCTTCTCTCTCTCTCTCTCTCTCTCTCTCTCTCTCTCTCTCTCTCTCTCTCTCTCTCTCTCTCTCTCTCTCTCTCTCTCTCTCTCCAATCCAATTCAATTCAAGGGTAGCTTTATTGGCATTACTCATAAAACAAAGGTGCTCTCTCCTCTCCTGGCGTCCCACTCTCTCTCGTGTCCCACTCTCTCCTCTCTCCCATTCTCTCCTCTACTCTGGAGACTGTTGTCTGACAATGTGACCTTCATGAGAGGAACCTCCGTTATGGCGCTCCCATAATGACTTCTGTTCCCACCGCTCCTCTCCTCTGCTCTCCTCTGCTCTCCTCTCCTCTCCTCTCCTCTCCTCTCCTCTCCTGTCCTGTCCTGTCCTGTCCTGTCCTGTCCTGTCCTATCCTGTCCTGTCCTGTCCTGTCCTCTCCTCTCCTCTCCTCTCCTCTCCTCTCCTCTCCCCTCCTCTCCTCTCACCTCTCTCCTCACCCCCTCTCCTCTCCTCTCCTCTCCTCTCCTCCACTCTCCTTTCCTTTCCTATCCTATCCTGTCATTTCCTCTCCTCTCCACTCCTCTCCTCTCCTCTCCTCCTCTCCTCTTCTCTCCTCTCCTCTCCTCTCCTGTCCTGTCCTCTCCTCTCCTCTCCTCTCCTCTCCCCTCCTCTCCTCTCCTCTCCTCCCCTCTCCTCTCCTCTCCTCTCCTCTCCTCTCCATGTATGCCTGTGCTTCATGCTCTGCTGTCCTCCCCTGTGGGTGGGGATTGGCAAGGAATTCCCAATACCATACACATTGCAACATACACGACACAATACAATACTAGCACAATGTATTGCAATACATGAATTATTGCGATGCATTGCAATGTTCAACACATGTCAGTAGGCTAAAAGTGTACAAATAGAGTTAAATACACAGTTGCAGTTTATAATCTAATCTTGAATCCCATTACAGCTGAATGAAAACCTCTCCTCTCCTCTCCTCTCCTGTCCCCTTCCATCCTCTCCTCTCCTCTCCTCTCCTCTCCTCTCCTCTCCTCTCCTCTCCTCTCCTCTCCCCTCCCATCCTCTCCTCTCCTCTCCTCTCCTCTCCTGTCATCTCCTCTTCTGTCCTGTCCTCTCCTCTCCTCTCCTCTCCTCTCCTCTCCTCTCCTCTCCTCTGTCCTGTTCTATCCTGTTCTATCCTCTCCTCTCCTCTCCTCTCCTCTCCTGTCCTCTCCTCTCCTCTCCTCTCCTCTCCTCTCCTCTCCTCAGCCCTCCTCTCCCCTCCTCTCCTCTGCTCTCCTCAGCTCTGCTGTCCATGCTCAGCATACAGCTGGGGATGACTTGGCCTACAGCAGAGCCAGGAAGAAGAGAGGCAAGGAGAGACATGGAAATAGATGGAAAGTGAGAGGGAGGGATTAGCAGAGAGAGGGAAGGAAAGAGTGACATGGAGAGAGAGAGAGAGAGAGAGAGAACGAAAGAGAAGACAGGGGCGGTGGGGGAATAACGAGAGAGAGAGAGAGAGAGAGCGAGAGAAGAATGGAGTTAGAGAGAGGGTCGATGGAGTGCAAGATATACTGTAGATAGAGACATAGAGCAAGAGAGAGAGAGAGAGATTGAGAGAAAGAGATACAGGAAGGGAGAGTGATTGAGAGAGCGAGAGAGAGAGAGAGACAGGGAGAGAGAGGAGGGGGACGGCCAATGAGAAGAGAAAGGGACAGCGAGGGAGGCAACAGAAAAAGGGAGAGGGGAGGAGAATGAAACACTGAAAAAAGGAGAGAGGGAGAGGGAGAGGGAGAAAGAGAGAGAGAGAGAGAGCGAGAGAGAGAGGGGAGGTAGGGAGGAAAAGCCACGGGGGGAGTGGGAGCAAGAGGGCATAGAGAAGCGCGTACATGTGTATGTGTGTGAGCATTTGAGTGTGTACATGCATGACAGAGGGAGTGGAGCAGGAAGAAAAGTACCCAGAGTGTAGAGGGAGTGAGAGAAAGACAAGAAAGAAGAGAGAGAGAGAGAGAGAGAGAGAGAGAGAACGACAGAGAGAGAGAGCCAGGTGCTACTAAGAAGGAATGAGTGAGAGGAGCGTAGCTGACTGAAGCTGTGTGTGTTGGCCATCGGCTCTGGGGGAGAGATCGATTGCTGCTCCGGTATGGCCCTCTTGCTCTTCCTATGCTTTTCCATTGCTCACTCGCTATTGCCGCTGTAGCCTTCACTAACCGATTGCTGTGTGTGTGTGTGTGTGTGTGTGTGTGTGTGTGTGTGTGTGTGTGTGTGTGTGTGTGTGTGTGTGTGTGTGTGTGTGTGTGTGTGTGTGTGTGTGTGTGTGTGCGTGCGTGTGTGTGTGTGTGTTTCTAATTGAAATTGTTACCGTTTCCTGCCATCAAGCAAATGTCAACATGTTTTGTGTAAATGGTGGCAAAAGAATTATGAATTGTATCCAGACTGATTTTGTCATTGAGTGAACATGGTGATGTTTTGTCTTGTTAATTAGTAAATGGGAACATTTGTTTGTGATTTAGGTTTTAGGTTTTTTTTTTTCTAATTGATAGTGATTTGGGGGGGGAGGTTGCGATTTTTTTTGCCCGAGAATGAAGTGAATGTGACTCTGTGTTAGTGAAGTGTGTGGAAGAGCGTTTCGTCTTGTGAACCTTTTCTAGCTGTGTATGGTCCATTGTTGCTCCTGACCTAGATCTTGTCCTGCAAGTGTGTGTTTGTGTGTGTGTGTGTGTGTGTGTGTGTGTGTGTGTGTGTGTGTGTGTGTGTGTGTGTGTGTGTGTGTGTGTGTGTGTGTGTGTGTGTGTGTGTGTGTGAGAGAGAGAGAGAAGAGAGAGAGAGAGAGAGAGAGAGAGAGAGAGAGAGAGAGAGAGAGAGAGAGAGAGAGAGATGGAAGAGAAAGAGAGATGGAAAGGGAGAGATGGGGTGCGTGTATGTGTGTGAATCTCTGTGTGTGCGTCTGTGTGCATTTCCATCACTGCCGTGCAATCTGTGTCATCAAGGGGTCCTCCGTGTGTGTGCGCGCGCGTGTGTGTGCGTGTGTGTATGTCAGCATGTGTGTATCCTCCATGTCATTAGGGGGTCCTCGTGAAGCCTTCTGACTCAGTGTGTGGCGACCAGCATGGCCGTGTGTGTGTGTGTGTGTGTGTGTGTGTGTGTGTGTGTGTGTGTGTGTGTGTGTGTGTGTGTGTGTGTGTGTGTGTGTGTGTGTGTGTGTGTGACCTGTGTCAGCGTTATGTCGCGTCCAGCATGGACATGGGGATTCTTACAAGTGTGTACTGATGTTTCTGTCAAACCTGCACGCACGCACGCACACAAGCACACCTTCTCTATCTCTTTCTCTCTCTCTCTCTTATTTTCTCTCTGTCTCACACACACACGTGCACGCACACTCACACACATACATGTGCATGCACACACACACACACACACACACACACACACACACACACACACACACACACACACACACACACACACACACACACACACACACACACACACACACACACACACACACACACACACACACACACACACACCTCTTGCCTCCTACCCCCACCCCCACCCCCTTTGTCATCACCAGGCAAAACACTACTGGGGGGGCTGGGGGGGGGGGGGTGCTGATTGTGCTCATTACATGTTATTGATCATTCTTATTGATTGTGCTCATTACATGTTATTGATTGCCTGGCTGTTACTGTCTGTGATGATCTGCATTAGCTGTGTGTGATGTGTAAAAAGAGGGCATGTGAGACAGGCTTGGAGCTGTGTGTGTGTGTGTGTGTGTGGGGGGGGGGTGTCAAGCAGATCACAGTGGACCCATCGAGACTACACTGCACTGCACTACACCTTGTAGCCTTTATACCTAGAAACCATGCTGTGTTGTTTTTTTTGTGTTTATGCAGTCGGTGTGTGTGTGTGTGTGTGTGTGTGTGTGTGTGTGTGTGTGTGTGTGTGTGTGTGTGTGTGTGTGTGTGTGTGTGTGTGTGTGTGTGTGTGTGTGTGTGTGTGTGTGGTGTGATGGACCACAGATGTTTACGTCATTCTTCTCAGCAAACTCTGCCTTCCATCTTTGTCAGTAACGACAGAATGCAGAGGAGTGTGTGTGTGTGTGTGTGTGTGTGTGTGTGTGTGTGTGTGTGTGTGTGTGTGTGTGTGTGTGCGTGTGTGTGTGTGTGTGTGTGTGTGTGTGTGTGCGTGTGTGCGCATGTGTGTGTGTGTGTGCGCGCGCGCGCGCGCGTGTGTGTGTGTGCAAACTTTTATTTATGTATGTGTGTGTGCATATTTATGCGTGTGTGTCTGTTTGTGTGTGAGTGTGTGTGTGTCTGTGTGTGTGTGTGTGTGTGTGTGCGTGTGTAAGCATCTGACCAGCTAAAGGTCAGGCCGATAAAGTGTGTGGGGGCACATTGGCCTCTTGACAGGCATTCTGATAGCAGTGCCCTTGGAACAGCCAACAGGCAACAGGGGCTGTCGCAGCCAACACAAGTGCCCAGGGAGAACCCACACATGCAGACACACACACGCACGCACGCGCACACACACACACACACACATACACACAAACGCACACACACACACAAACAGTTCTTGCTGTGCAAAGTGTCCATGCAGACCCTACACACACACACACACACACACACACACACACACACACACACACACACACACACACACACACACACACACACACACACACACACACACACACACACACACACACACACACACACACGGCTGTGTTAAGTACCCGCTGAGGTACATTGGCACTCAAACAATTCACTGAGGTCACAGTAGCAGCGAACCCCTTGAGTAATGTAGAGCTTTCACCAACGATCACCTTCACCTTGAGGTGGTATTTTAACAGGCAAGCACATACGCACGCACGCACGCATGCACGCACGCACGCACGCACGCACGCATGCTCTCACACATCAATCAGTTAAATGTCTATGGGGGCCCTTATGACAAACTTTAATATGGAGCTTTGACTAGTACTCACCTGCACTTGCGGTGTACAGGATGAGGTATACAGACACAATGTAGCAGGTTGTTTTAGAGGTGAAACACACAAACACAGATGCATGCATACATACTAGTGGTGTGGATCGGCACTGCCCTAACGATCCGATTCGATCACGATTCGGGAGGTAGCGATTCGATTCGATTCTATGCGATCCGATCCGATCCGATCCGATTCAATTCTACAATACATTGCAATGCATTACATTTCTACTGAAAGCAAAGCAAATGTTTAATCAGTCATGATGAGGCAATACAAGTAGTCAGATACTGAGCAACAATTTATTGGCTGTTTTCTGTATCAGCCTGTATCAGTCTTGCAATGTTTTGAAGTGCTTTTATTTAATTTAACATTCATTTGCTCCCGAAATATCCATGGAAGTAATTGAAACTTTAAAAAATTGCCGGATCGATTCTGGAACTTGCCGGATCGATTCTGGATCGTCCATACCTCGCATCGATTCGGATCGCCAAATCGATCATTGTTGACACCACTAATACATACACACACACACACACACACACACACACACACACACACACACACACACACACACACACACACACACACACACACACAGAAATACTCAGTTCAGTTCAAATACACAAATACACATCATGTAGGCTGTACAGCAGCCTAACAGAAAGGCATCATAGCATTTGTAGCCATTAGGCTAATTTCCAAAAGCCCGTCCCTAACAACTCCAAAACATATGAAGCACTGTGTGTAGATCACATGTAGAAAAACGCACTGGACAATATTTATGGACGTGTTTTCCTTAGCTTCTTGGGGCTGTCACAGGGCCTTATATCTCCCACAGAGATGATCCATTTAACGGTCGGACAGTCTCTAAACAACCCCCCCCCTTACCCCACCCCCCCATGCTGCGACCATAAACAGGAAGTATGGGACTGGGGGGAGCGGTAGCATTTTGGGAACATCTGCAATCGTGACCTGAGACCTCTCTCTCTCTCTCTCTCTCTCTCTCTCTCTCCCTCTCTCTCTCTCTCTCTCTCTCTCTCTCTCTGCGTGTGTGAGTGTAGTGTGTGTGTGTGTGTGTGTGTGTGTGTGTGTGTGTGTGTGTGTGTGTGTGTGTGTGTGTGTGTGTGTGTGTGTGTGAGGCTGTTCATATTCTAGAAATACACATGCACATGAACACACAGGCATGAACCCACAGGCTCAGTCACACAATGCATATGTCTGTGTAATTGATATGAACCATGATTTGATCAGTAGGTCTAGACATCCTTTTTGTGATATCAGTGTGATATTTTGATTGCTATCGTTGTTATACGCTGCCGTTATGTCATATCAAGAAGTGCTACTGTTGTGCGTGTGTGTGTGTGTGTGCGTTTGTGTGCCTGTGTTTGTGTGTGTGTGTGCGTGCGTGTGCGTGTGCGTGCGTGTTTGTGTGTGTGTTTGTGTGCAGACCTGTGTATATGTGCGTTTGACTGCATCTCTGTGTGTGCAGATGATCAGCTGGTACTGTTCTGATGAGGACCTGTTATTAACTTCTGTGCTACTCTGTGTGTGTGTGTGTGTGTGTGTGTGTGTGTGTGTGTGTGTGTGTGTGTGTGTGTGTGTGTGTGTGTGTGTGTGTGTGTGTGTGTGTGTGTGTGTGTGTGTGTGTGTGTGTGTGTGTGTGTGCGTGCGTGCGTGCGTGTGTTGTGTGTGTGTTGTGTTTGTGTGTCCAGAACCTGAGCCGTGACTCCTCCGATGAGGCCTGTTTCTTCGACCTCCTCAGCAAGTTCCAGAGCAGCCGCATGGACGACCAGCGCTGCAATCTCGACGAGCCCCAAAACGGGCAAGACGGCCAGGCCACTGCCGCCCCACGCTCCCCTCTCGAAGGGATCATCGGTAGGGAGATAGACACACACATACAGAACACACACACACACAAACACACACACACGCACACGCACACAGAACACGCACACACACACTGCTGCTGCTGCCCCTCGCTCCCCTCTTGAAGAGGTCATTGGTTGGGAGACAGACGCACACACACACACACACACACACACACACACACAGACAGAACATACACACAGAACATACACACACTCACACACACACACAAGCACACAAACAGCGCTGCCGCCTCGATGGGCCCCAAAAATGGCCAAGACGGACAGGTGCCCGCTAGCAATGCATCATATGGTATCATCGGTAGCAATGCACATACAGTATAGTTGTTCTCACACACATACATACACACACTGTCTTGGCCTTTATAGTATCAGGGTTCCCATGACTTTCCAGACCCAAAAAACAGAATTTCCATGACCACTTCCGTAAAAAGAAATGACGTAAAAAAAATGTTTAAGTGTGAGAACTGAAGATTATCTTCACACCAAGAGCCGACGTTAAAACGTTTTTTAAAGTGTGAAAACTGAAGATTATCTTCACACCTCCATGACCCGTGAGAACCCTGTAGTATTGTAGAAACAATCAAGAGTGGGGCAATAACCAAGTGGGAGGGAGAGATGGGGTAGGGTTGGGAAATGAACCAGGCCGGACTTGAACTAGCCCATATGATCAGGTGCGCCATATCACCCCCAACCAGTTCATTTATAACACTACAACTAAATCTTTCATCTTAACAGACCCCAATACCACCACATCACTGTCACAGACTGTCACATTATTTTTCAAAACTGAAATGCTAAATACTGTACGTATAATATGACCCAATATATTTGACCAAATCTTTTTCTTTTTAGAAGACTCGTAAATATAATACAAAACGCTATGCTAATCTATTACTACACCTTTTCATTTGTAGCGGACCCCAACACCACCACCTCACCCCAGACGGAGGAGCTGTTTGATCTGATCGCCAGCACGCAGAGCCGTCGTCTTGACGACCAGCGGGTGAGCGTGAGCAACCTGCCGGGGCTGCGCATCACCCATAACAACCTAGGACACCTGTGTGGCGAGGCCGACGCCCAGGAGCCCAGCGACGACTTCTTTAACATGCTCATCAAGTGCCAGGTGAGGATCAGAGGAGGCACACACATACACACGCACATGCACACACACACACACACACACACACACACACACACACACACACACACACACACACACACACACACACACACACACACACACACACACACACACACACACAGAAACAGAAACACATACAGAAACAGAAACAGAAACAGAAACACAAACACAAACACACACACACACACTATACCCACACACACAAACACACACAAACACACACACACACACACACACACACACACACACACACACACACACACACACACAAACACAAACACACACAAACAAACCTAGTGATGACGTCTTAAATATGCTCATCAAGTACCTTGTGAGGACACGAACACAAGCACAAACATACACACACACACACACACACACACACACACACACACACACACACACATGCAAGCACGCACGTATGCAGCACGTGATAGTGTGTTACCCAAATTAACCTGCTGACATTCTCATTGTCGTCACAGGTCACAAAGAATAGCCAAGTATTTCGGTTCCCAATCACTCAAATTCTCTGCGTGAGAACGTCAGCCGGTTGGAGATTAGGTGCACGAGAACAGGCATCGGCATCGGTTCTCTCGGTTCTCGGTTCTCTGTCGACCTGAAGACACTAAAGATGGCCTCCTAATGACAAATGTGACACCTCCAAATGAAGAAGTTCTCAATTGTGCTGGATACTGAGCTGAAAATGCACACTACTTCATACTTAACGTAGTTAATACTGAGCATTCAATTCAAATACTACAACATCCAACACGCTAACACATACCTCATCCACTGTGAGAGGGCAGAAATCAGGGCCGGCCCAAAACTTTATGGGGCCTTCAGCAAAATTTCATCCGGGCCCCCCCATGCCACCACCTACTCAGCATCAGATGCTTCATCAGCTTCATTTACTTGCTCGAGTCAGGGTGAGGAACTAAGGACATTTGTAGGCTGTCTGTAGATCATGTACACATCATGCACTGGACTTCTTGGAGAAAACAGAACAAAACGCCTTTGATCACGACATTGGTTCCTTTTTCCATTGTGGCAGTAAGTGTTGCATGAAAAAAAAAAAATGCTAAAATGTCTTTGCTTGAATGGTCAACACAGAGGGTTTTCTCCTCATCAATTCAAATACTACAACATCCAACACGCTAACACATACCTCATCCACTGTGAGAGGGCAGAAATCAGGGCCGGCCCAAAACTTTATGGGGCCTTCAGCAAAATTTCATCCGGGGCCCCCCCATGCCACCACCTACTCAGCATCAGATGCTTCATCAGCTTCATTTACTTGCTCGAGTCAGGGTGAGGAACTAAGGACATTTGTAGGCTGTCTGTAGATCATGTACACATCATGCACTGGACTTCTTGGAGAAAACAGAACAAAACGCCTTTGATCACGACATTGGTTCCTTTTTCCATTGTGGCAGTAAGTGTTGCATGAAAAAAAAAATATGACTAGGGAAAATGGTTTAGAGTTCGTTTCTTCCTGGAACTCTGCTGCTCATAGGGGGCCCCTAGTGATGTGGGGGCCCTAAGCCATCGCATAGTTTGCTTATGCCTTGGGCCGGCCGTGGCAGAAATAAAAAGCATAGGTTGCATAATAAGTCAGCAGACATAATCATAGCAGCAGACAATCAAGTGATCATGACGAGGAGAAAGCCCTCTGTGTTGACCATTCAAGCAAAGACATTTTAGCTTCCCGGAGATGAGGACTTGGATGATGATTTGAACTGCCTTTACCGATCGCTAAAATGCAGAGATGTATAAAGTAGAAGTAGAAGTACTGTTAATTATGTAATTACAACATTAGTAGTATGATATTACATAGTTTCAATTACTCAACTATTCTACTTGGGTTGTAATTACGTCTGTAACTTAATACTTAAACACCTTTGCTAATGTCTGACTGTGACGGACATTTTTCAGATGGTAGCAGGCTTCACTCTTGTGATAATGAAACTAAATTGTAAGAGTGCTGGCCCAAATAGTCTACTATGGAGGCTGCATAATAGTGTTTTTGTCTTACAAAGACACTTTTTGACATGTGCCTTCTTCAGTGTGTGTGATTTTTTTTTAGTTAGCAACTTTGTTGTAAATGCCATTTCTATTTGGTAACCGACTACTTTGCTGAGGTTAGGAACAACCCCTTTGGAGAAACTGGGTCCAGACCGGTTGACAAATAAGATTGTTCGTAAGCAGTGATGTTGTGAGCAATGATGTTACCCTGTACTGCAGGGGTGGGGAACCTTTTTCATTCGAAGGGCCACTTCAAATTCATCCGAAGGCCGTACAAGTCCTCTGAGGGTCGCATTATGAACCAAAACAAGGATTTCCCCCTGCCCTTTAGGCCTATATTGAAGGCAGCCAGCTTTAAAACAGACCCCACCTTCTCTAGCCCCCCTGAATATAACTTAATTGTATTACAAAATGTGTCATGTGAAGCTGAACAACATTAAAACTACATTGGGGGCCGGATGAAACAGCCTCAAGGGCCGCAAACGGCCCTCGAGACATAGGTTCCCCACCCCTGCTGTACTGCCTCACGACGAGGCTCACAGTTCATTGAGGCTTCAGGTGAAAGTGAAGTAATCATTAAATACACATACTAGATTAGGACATTACGGCTTACTCTAAACACCACAGCAGGAGAAAAACGTAATCACCTCATCAACAAAGTGCCAGCCATAATCCCTCAGAGATAATCAACGAATCATCAAATAACTCACAGAGAACACCAGGCAGAATTAACAGGCCATCAGACATTACCAAACGAGACGGAAATGGCACACCATTGGACATTACCAACGGAGCAATAGAAAAGCTAAAAAAAATGAACAATGTAAAAAGGTACTGCTGTGCATAATCAATAGGTTATGACATAACAAAGTAATTATGAGACACAATCCACTACACACTCACACAAACACACAAACAACAAGCAAAAATAAATACATTACTTTAAGTGCACTGATGAAGTGACCTTGAACCAGTTGTCCCACACAATAATAGTACAGTAGCTTTACTGTAAATCAGACTTGTTGTCAGGAAGGCCTTATCTCATTTGTCTTAGATACGGCTGTTTGCTACAAGAATGCCCATTACTCCTTAGATGTCAAGGTCCTTTTCAAGGTCATTTTCATATGCTGTATTTCTCATACAGTACGAGTAATGCCTTTTCATATAGGATATGCTTTATGCATTCCATTTTGTACAACTGTACAAATGATCTATGCCGTTTTGCTGCCATCATTTTCCTTATTTTCAAGATTCAGATACATGTTGTACAGTGTCACTTACAGAAGCCTGTGTCAACGGTAACACTTTATTTTAGGGATTCATCTATTAGCACTAATACAATACAAAGCGAAATCAAACATTTGTTAGGCATGTATTCGCAAATGTCTTGTTCATGCACAATACAGGATTTATTACCAATTTAACCTTAGTAAGGACCTAGTAGGCCTTAGCTTTTTCTTAGTACATGACGTACAAGTTACTTATGCAGGCATTAACACTGTATGTATTAGTGCTAATAGACGTATCCCTAAAATAAAGTGTTACCGTGTCAACAATGCTTATCAGCCCCCTGCTACTCCAGCAAACACGAATCACATAGTAATACCTTTTCATATATGCTGTATCCATTCCATTTTGTGTATTCGCAAATGTCTTGTTCATGCACAATACAGGATTTATTACCAATTTAACCTTAGTAAGGACCTAGTAGGCCTTAGCGTTTTCTTAGTACATGACGTACAAGTTACTTATGCAGGCATTAACACTGTATGTATTAGTGCTAATAGACGTATCCCTAAAATAAAGTGTTACCGTGTCAACAATGCTTATCAGCCCCCTGCTACTCCAGCAAACACGAATCACATAGTAATACCTTTTCATATATGCTGTATCCATTCCATTTTGTACAACTGTACAAATGATCTATGCAGTTTTGCTGCCATCATTTTCCTTATTTTCAAGATTCAGATACACTATACAAATATTGTACAGTGTCACTTACAGGAGCCAACAATGTCAACAATGCTTATCAGCTGCCTGTTACTCCAGCAAACACGAATCAAATAGTGAGGCTGAGAGCAAAGTCGGGGGAAGGACATAGTCCTACAGGATATGAAGGACATCACGTTAGTACAGAGACTGAAATGTAACTCCCTGAAGCACTGAACACGTGACTGTGTCATACCATGACCTATTTAAATAATGCCTTACCTTTTTTTATACAACCATGCGGTAGACCAGAAATCCTTACAATAATAAAAGGCTAAAATTCTATTAGGATCTGTTCATGGCTCAGTTGAATCATATTATTATATCTTGTATCCTCACAAAAAACAATTTGTTATGTTTGCCGCCACGCCGTATGGCTGATGTTTGTAATTGTCAATGATTAATTTAAGAAGATCCCAGGAAGAATAGGTAATACTAAAAGCAAAAGCTAATGGGGATCGAATAAAAACAAACAAACAAACAAACAAACAAAACACCAGCATGACTGTACTTCTTTGTTGCAATTCAAGAGAAGGCACACTGAATTGTAGTATTGGGCTGTGGTCTGGTCTTCGTTCGAGTGCATGTGAAAAGGCTGAAGGCAGTCTTCACGGGCCTATTCTCTGTGTAGTGGTAATTTGTTGTCATGTGGTCAGGGCCAGAATAAGATGGCCTGGGGGCCCCTAGGCTACAGGTTGCTATGCCCCCCCCACACACACACATACAAACACACACACTCCAGAAGGCAAATTTCGCAACAAATTTACATAGACATTGTAGACAATAGTCACGATCGTGATGAAGCAGTGCATTTTCTAACCACAATGCATTAAACTGGCAAAGTGCGCATGCCCACTGCCCAGCAAAAAGGCAGCACTGCTTCCTCACGATCGCGCCCATTGTCTATCAACTGTCTACCAACTGCATTCAACACAACAGATGCAAGTTTCAACATTGTATCTTGTCAAAATTCTGCAAATTTGTACTTTGCACGGGGGCCCCTTTGGCAGGACCATATGTAGCCTGTGTGCGCGGTAGTCCGGCCCTGTGGTCATTTCCAGATTAGGTCAAGGGGTTAATTGGTGACACCACACCACATCCTTCCTCCACTGAAGAGCTTGAGAGTTTGAGTGTCTGTGGTTCCTGTGGCTGGAAATATGCGTAAGCCTATATGTACTGTGCTATAAATCCAGTGTTGTTGGGAAAAGCTGTTTATGGGACTCTTAAAAGGAGCATGCAGTAGTTCCCATCCTGCGAGTGTCATCCTTTAAAGTGGTATTTTCATCGAGTCAGCCATATCTGTATACCCTGTGCAATCACCCAGACCGGAGGTACCATTTCTCAGTGCAAGCCTAGACAATTACGCATGTATCCTACTGTTAATGCCCACCTGTCTCTCTGCTCTCTGTCTACCCCTGTACCAGAGATTCTTTAAGTATATAGAGATATGCCAATGTAATAGGTTGCTATGGGCACCTAACATGACCAGGTTCCGGTCTGCCTAAAAGGGCGTGTCATAATACTCCTAGCATTGAATAGAACAGTCCTTAGGTCTGCCTAAAGGGGGATTCCCCCCCCTCCCCCTTGCAATAATAGAACCCGGAAACAATGGGCCAATGGAACCTCTCTCTCTCTGCCTGTCCTGTCATCCACAATCAATGCTCAGAGCTGCCATGATATTTTTGGGCAGGCCACCCTTATGTCAGCCAGGTATCTTTTCCTTTCCTTCCTGTCCATCTCTCTCTGTCTCTGTCAGTCTCTGTGCAGTCATTCAGGATCAATTACGCGAGCCAAGGTGCCATGCCTTTTAACATGTCTGATCAGTCAGCGAGCCAGCCAGCCAGTAGTCTGCCTTTAATGTTCAACTCTCTCGTCTGTTTGCCTGCCTTCCTGTCTCTATCCCTGTCTGTCTGTCTGCCATCCTGTCTCTCTCTCCCTGTCTGTCTGTCTGTTTGTCTACTGTCAACCAGGATCGATGGCACGAGGTGCCATGTCTTTGAGCACTATGGGCAGGCCTTGTCAGTCAGACAGCCAGTAGTCCTCCAGCCCCCCCATCCCACTTAAAGTAATCTCTGCTGCACTTTAAGTGGGATGGGGGGGCTGGAGGGGTCAAGCACTGGTGTCACTTTTACCTCTTATTGCACTTTACTTGAAAACCTGCTGCTACTAAGTATTGTACCCCAAACACAATTTTGTTGCCTTTTTGACAATGACAATAAATTCTTGAATCTTGAATCTTGAGTCTGCTTTTAACCCCTTAGCACAGCAGAGCCTATGTTATAATCTTACTATCACCAAAATTGTAATGTCCAAGTCTTATTATGTTACCTACTTACAGCTCTTAGTAATATCTAAGCAATGCTGTTCTGATGTAGCTGAGTCTTGTCAGAAATACGTGAACAGTCCCATCAGTGCAAAGGGACTACTGTTCTCTCCTTCTCTGTCCGTGTACAGTCTGCAATGATCAGAGAGGTGCCATCATTTCGTGCATTCTCTTTGTTGGATTGTGTATTTTCATCATACATGTTCCACTCTCTCCCTCTCGGTCAGTGTGTAGTGCACGACACAAGGTGCCATGCCGTCTTCTTTGTTTGTCTGGCTACATACAAGCACATTAGATGCCCATCCACATTGGTCATGTCTGCTCAATCACATATACCTTCACCATAAATGTGAAGGTGCCTCTCTGTCTGCCTCCGTCTATATTGCAGTAATCAATGACCTCTGGTGCTTGCCTCCGGACCGGTCTGCTCAGTCAGCCAGCTAGCCAGTACTCTTTGTGTTTTTTTAAAGATATTTTTTGGTCTTTTATGACTTTATTGATGATAGGACAGTTTGAGAGGTGGACAGGAAGTGAATGGGGAGAGAGATGTGGTAGGGGTTGGCAAAGGACCCGGCCGGGAATCGAACCTGGGTTGGCCGCATGGCAGACGAGTACCCCTCCGATGGGCCAGGGCAGGGCTATTCTTTGTGTTTTTAATGTTAATCTTTCCCCTCTCTCTGTCTGTCTCCGTCTGTATTGTAGTCATCCAGGATCGACGACCAGAGATGCTCGCCCCCGGACGCCGGCCCCCGCGCCCCCACGGTGCCCGATGAGGACTTCTTCAGCCTGATCCAGCGCGTGCAAGCCAAACGCATGGACGAGCAGCGCGTGCAGCTGCCCTCTTCCGACGATCCGGACGATGGGGACGCAGACGGAGACGCAGATGCCAACGCCGACTCTGAACACGAGGCGCGAGGCTCCGGGGACTCCAGCTAGAGACTTTGTCATTCCTTTTTTTTTTCCTTCTTCCCCTCCAATTTTTAACCATCCCTCAATCTTTTCTGCTCTACGTCCACCTCATTCTCTCCATCATGGTCCCTCTCGCCCTACCTCAACAGAGGTGGGTGATTGTTAGTGTGAGGGACGGAGAGGCATGGTCGTGGTGGTGGTAAAGGAGAGGAGGTGGAATCCAGCTAGAGACTTTCTCATCCCCGATTTTTTTGCCTCCACTTTTCAGCTCTGTCCACCCTTCCATCCATCTACATCACCTCAGTCAATGTCTCCATCTCCTTGGTCTCTCACCCCCTTCTCCTTGGGAAGGGGATGGTTATGGTGATGGTGGTGGTGGTGGATGTGTGTTTAAACCCTGGGGAGGATGAGGGTAGGGTGTTGTTACTCACCCTCCTCCCTGAGTACCGAAGGAGAGGTGCAGAGAGGAGGAAGAGGATGATGAGAGGATCAGAGGGACACCCCCCCCCCCAACCCAACATGTCTGATTCTATTGTGGTTGAGTCTGTGATGCATAACCTTAGAGTTTAAGAGGAGGGATCCTGAATGTTCTGTAGGGCTGCGGGGTAGTGTGTGTGCGTGCGTGTGCGTGTGCGTGTGCGTGTGCGTGTGCGTGTGCGTGTGTGTGCGTGTGTGTCTGTGTGTGTGTGTGTGTGTGTGCGCGCGCATGTGTATGTGTGCGTGTGGGCATGTGTGTGTGTTTGCATGTTAATGCATGATTGTGTGTGTGTGTGTGTGTGTGTGTGTGTGTGTGTGTGTGTGTGTGTGTGTGTGTGTGTGTGTGTGTGTGTGTGTGTGTGTGTGTGTGTGTGTGTGTGTGTGTGTGTGTGTGTGTGTGTGCGTGTGTGTGTTGGAGGTATTAGACATGCAGTCAGTGTCTTTAGCTGGGGACTTCACCGTGTGTTTGTGCTACACAGCCTTATGTACGTACAGTATATGTACTGAATCCGATTGTAACCTGTATGGTCAGTTACTCTGTGTTGTGTGTGTTTATGTGTGAACGGCCAGTTGAAAAGGCCCAGTGATGAAGAATGGCAGTATTATCTATTAGATCTGAGCAGTGACTGCTTTTTTTAATATGACAAAAGACCATGCGGATCATTTCCCCCAGTTTTACTTTCCCCTAATTTAGCATAGGGTGCATTTAGCATTGGGTGTTTGTAAGGCTTTTCAATGGTCGCATATGTGTTGAAGAAGATGTCGCTTGTTGTAACATGTCAAAAAATGGAGGCCAACAGTATGCCTCTGTGTTGAGGACTTTATTAGCCCATCAACAAATTGGATTGATTTGCAAAAAAAAAACAAAAAAAAACAGAACTGTGAAATTAGCTTTTGCTACAACAAATGCCAATGGGATGTGAAAGACTGTACATGTAGGCCTACTGATTAGGTCTAACTGATGTCTTGTGCCAGGCGTCATCATTAGCCAACAGATGATGCATTCAATATAAAAGAGCTCACGGTAGCTCAAGAAGTATTGTGCAAATTGTTTGTCGATTCTCTACACAAAGTCCACTACGTTGGGAGTCGACATTACAGATTCAGCCACAGGCCTTGAGTTAAGCTAATATAGGTAGGCTACCATACCAACCTGCTAACGAAAAGGCATCCAGCATTGAAATACTGGACTGTGGCTAATGATTTAGAAAGCTAGGCTACGTGGACACTTGAGTATTTAGGAACTTATTTTTGTCATACCTTGAACAATTTTAAAAGCACTGATGAACTCATGGATAGCTGGGCACATAATGCATACACATCACCATCAAAGTGCCCTAGTGGCTGTGTGTGTGTGTGTGTGTGTGTGTGTGTGCGACAGGCAGAGTTTTTTGTGTGTTTGGGACTACATGCCTCACAGAGCCACGGAGTGTCAACACCTTTACTGACAACAAACAGCTGAGTAAAATATTATCTTTTGTAGGTAGCACCTGGCAGCGAGTGGTGTTAAGTGTTATCATTCTCATGCCCTTCAGATAGCAGGATTAATTTGAACACTTGAGTGGGGAAGGACACATCCAACCTCTCCTCCATAAGGGCGGGACAACTCTCTGCTTCCATCATGTGGCCAAACGTGTTCATAACATCACCAAGGTGTTCATGGGTGTTAAAGGATGATAGTATTTAGACAAATAAGACTGAGAGATGACATAGTGATACACTCACAAGTAGGAAAAAAAATCTTAAGCACTTTCTTTAAATATTGGTGAAAAAGGAGGTTATACATCCCTGTGTGTGTGTGTACATTAGACATGGTGTTTTGTTGGGTAAAAAAAGAGAGAGTGTATATTTGCAGCCAAGATTAGTGCCTGTGTGCTTCGTATTTACTTCAAGATCTATTATTAGTCTACCTGTAGAAACTCCAGGGAGAAAACAAGGACCATCAAATACCACTACAGCCACTTCAAACTTGACAGCCACAGTGGAACTGGAGTGGGGCAGAATCTCCCCACGCCCCCTCCCCTCTGGCCCACAGTGTTAATGGAAAGTGTAAATCTATCATGTCAACCGATTGGGGAAAAAAAACGGTACCCTGGCACTAACTTAAAATGAGCCTGGCTCAATGTAGGGCATTAGCCACATAAACTGTCGGCTATTTAACTGCTAATACACATAACATAGATGTGCCCCCCCCTGATGTGATCCAATGGGTTTGGATTTGAACATGCCTAACTTGCAAGTGGGATTGACACCAATCCAGCATCCAGATTCTACCCTAATCTGACCCAAATTTGGCTTTTATTAGTACACATCTTTGCCCAGGTCTAAACCATGGTTCTGCCTCGCCGGTG
>NC_085867.1:35910732-35948232 GCF_034702125.1 Engraulis encrasicolus | reverse complement strand
ACACACACACACACACACACACACACACACACACACACACACACACACACACACACACACACACACACACACACACACACACACACACACACACACACACACACACACACACACACGAAGACACATACACAATATACACAAATATAGTATGTACATGCAAACAACATATAGGCCTACACAAACAAATACTCACATGCAAGTACTATACTCTACCCTCTACTCTATGTACGCACACATGCATACATACACAATGCACTTCATGCACCCATGCACGCATGTGCACACGCACGCACGCACGCGCACGCACGCACACGCACACACACAGAGACAGCTTCTGCATCTTCCCAAACTCCCCGTGATCCCAAATGTGATCATGCCTCTACTCCCCCCTCTTCTTCATCATTCTGTCCCTGTTCTCCCCTCTTTCCTTTTACATCTTTCCTCTTCTCTCCTCTCTTTCCTTTGCATCTCTCCTCTTCTCTCCTCTCTTTCCTTTGCATCTCTCCTCTTCTCTCCTCTCTTTCCTTTGCATCTCTCCTCTTCTCTCCTCTCTTTCCTTTGCATCTCTCCTCTTCTCTCCTCTCTTTCCTTTGCATCTCTCCTCTTCTCTCCTCTCGTCTCCACTCCGCCTTTCACCCTCCTCATCATCCACCTCATCTCTCCTTTCTCCACCCCCCTCTTGTCTTTCTCCAGTATTACATCGTGCCTCGTTTATCTTTCCTTCAGTGCTCTCCTCCCTTTACTCGTCTCTTCTGCATCTCTCCTCCCTCCTCTCTTCTCTCCACTCCCTCTTGTCTTTCTCCATTATAACTTCGTTCCTTGTTTATCTTTCCTTCAGTGATCTCCTCCTTTTGCTTTCCTCCTCTCTTCCACATCTCTCCTTCCTCCTCCTCTCTTCTCTCCAGTCCACTCCCTCTTGTCTTCACTCTACTACAGGTCTCCTTGTCTGGTTCATCTTGTTCCCCTCTGTACTGTGGTGCGGTTGCACAGTGCAGCTCTCCTCTGAAGAGCATATACTAGGCAGGAAGCTGTGAAGCCGGGCGCAGCTCTCTCTCACTTGTTCACATGGCAGCTGATCCATACTAATGACATCCCTCTCTCTCCCTCCCTCTCTCTCTCTCTCTCTCGCTCCCTACCTCACTCACCCTCCCTCCCCTGCCTGTCGAACATGTTCTCACTCCCCCTCCCTCTCCCTCTCTTTGCCCCTCCTTTCCTCCCCACTGTCTCTCTTCCTCTCCCTGCCTCTCCCTCCCTCCCTCCGTGGCTCTCTCTCCTCCTCTCTAGTCTCCCTCCTCTTCCCTCCCTCCCTCGCCCTCTCCCCCTCCCTCTCCCTCTCCCTCTGCCTCTCCCTCCTCCTCCCTCCCTCCGTCGCTCTCTCCGCCTACCCAGCATGCCGCGCGGCAGCCTGAGCTGCCTTAGCCGTCTATATAAAGCCGCGGAAGGGAGGGGGGGAGGTTGCCGTGCAGCAGGGTCACTGCTTAGACAGAGAGGAGCCTTCAGCCCAGCCTTAGCCTTCACTGGACAGCCAGAACCTCAGCGTTCACAGAGGTCAGTGCACAGGACACACACACACAAACACACATAGACATACATACACAATACACATGCATATGGAGAAGCAGCACAGCGGAATATAACACACATGAGTGGGAGGGAAACAGAGGGAGATACAGTAGAACGAGAGAGAGAGGGATAGAGGGAGAGGGAGAGGGAGAGAGGGAGGCAGTGCGAGTTTGACAGCCTGGTTGGGAGGGGTGGCTCTGCTGGCTCCATGCCCACCCTGTTCTATCTCTTTAAAGGCTTCAGACAACTGTATTGTTAGTGGGGGGAATTCCAACACGGCAAGCAGGGGGGAATGTGCGGAGAACTGATGTTTATGTGTACTACAGTATGTGTGCTGTTGGGTGAGTACTGTATGAAGGGTGCTACATTCGCATAGCAACTTCATGGGTAGAGCCGCACAACGTGTGACTGTGTGTGTGTGTGTGTGTGTGTGTGTGTGTGTGTGTGTGTGTGTGTGTGTGTGTGTGTGTGTGTGTGTGTGTGTGTGTGTGTGTGTGTGTGTGTGTGTGTGTGTGTGTGTGTGTGTGTGTGTGACAGGAAGAAACACTGTCGTAGTAGCAGGAGTCAGTGATAGTGCTGGCTGTCAAATGTGCAGCAGCACGCAGGCAGAGAAGAAGTGCAAAGCATGTTACACAACACTGTTGCCGATGTGACTGACTGCAAGACTGCAAGACGACCATAGAGGCTGCATGACTGGGCATGACCGATGCCTACAGCTGTTATGTCATGTGCCGTGCCTCCCACAAGCAATTTACAAAAACATGTCACAAAAATGTCTCACACGACAACAAACGCCCCGACACGTCCAGATATGGAATGTGTTTATGGATTTTTGTTGTGCGTGGGCATGTGACAAGAGAGAGGATGTTTCAAGTCAACGTTACTACAGTGTCCTTCACTGGATGCAGAGGTCCTGTGTGTGTCTGTGCAGTGCAGTCATTACGGTGCTGCTACATGCTGCAGCATGCCTTTACTGGTGGAACAAAATGTTGGTACAGTCTATTGATTCTTCCACCAGGAACTAGACACATAAAAAAACAAAGAGCCTTTTTGGAAATACTCACACACACACCCACACTCAGACATGAATACACACACACACACACACACACACACCCTGCCATCCGCAGTCGTCTTCACATGCCATTGTAAACACTGCAGGTGCTATGCTGGCTGCTTCTGCTTCTGCTGCTGCTGCTCTGCGTGTTTTCTTTTGACGTCACACGGAACCCCTATTTTCCCTTAAAGGGGCAGCGCTCCATTTTTTTAAAGTGCAGAAAGGAGCAACAACAACAACAGCAAGAAGTGGGCACAAGTGCTGCGTGAATGCAGATTAGATGGCCAGACTCGTTAGTGTGTCGGATGTAACACAATGCGGCCATTCATGCATTTTAAAAAAAGTGCAATGTTAATTCAACACTTTAGAGTTCCTTTAGCATCTTCTGGAGTGTATTTGGTGCCAGATTACTCTTTGACCCATTAAGCGTTATAAATTTGCTGTTACCAGAATGGCAATGACCAAGTCGTAGTGCATTACTAAAGGCCCTGTGTTATGTCATAGTGTTGTAGTACTATAGTAGTTTTCAATGACTATTACAGCGTGCCACTGGAGGTACGGCGTGCGTTAAGGGGCTACGTGTTGAACAAACACTGCATTTTTAACAGTGTTTGTTTGTAAAGGTGGTACGAGGGACGGACCTCTGATAGTTTTTCTTGCACAGAGTAGGCTATGTTGTGCCCAGCTTGTGCTGTTTCTAAAGCAGGCCAAAGAGTAAAGGGAACAGCTGCAACAGCAGGGACTGGATCTTTTTTTAGTTTTGTTGCATGTACGAGACTGGGAAAGAGAGAGAGAGAGAGAGAGAGAGAGAGAGAGAGAGAGAGAGAGAGAGAGAGAGAGAGAGAGAGAGAGAGAGAGAGAGATCGTATTAAGTAACATTGAGAGAGAGAGAGAGAGAGAAATTGGACAGCCAGAGAAAGTATTAAGTAACATTGAACATGAACCACCCCCTGCAACAATTAGAGGCTTACTTGCACTAACATCTGTGTCCAAGCAGATACTTGGCTAAGTCATGTCCATGTAAATAATTCTTAATGAATGGAATAATTGACCAGTACCTTTAAATAATTGATTAAATGCTCCATTTTCTGATAGTTGATGTGGAAACACCCCCTGTGGAAACACCCCCTGCACATCAAGTCGCCCTTAGGTTGCATTTGACCAGAAACTTATCAAGCTGCAATTTACCAGACTCTTATCAAAGTCCATTAGCAAAGTACATGTGCAGAAATTAATTCTGAAATAAATTGCTGACCACATCCGCCTCCCTTATGTAATTTTAGCAGCATGGAAATAGCATGTAATCAATACTAATTGAGCACGACATTATAGCATGTCATAGGAGGTTGTTAATTACATGTGGAATAGAGCTGATGAACATATGCTGTTGGGTACACGGAGGGCCTGTTATCGATGCCAAAGAGCATGTGACTCACTTCAAGCATGGCCTGTCGAGATGATGGGATGAGAGACGGTCCCCTCCTAGTTTGGGAAATCTTTTAATAGTCATTTTACACGCTGTGCTACTCGAATTGCATTCTGCAACAACCGGAGTTCCACCTGACAACCCGCTCCAACAACTGACGTTTTACTCCTTTGCCAACAGCGAGAAAGACGAAAAAGACAGATGTCTCAACCAAGTAACACCTCTTACATAGGCTACATACCAGCATGTGGTGAACTCAAACTGATTTTTGCTGATCAAAGGAAAACATACAAACAAACACTCAAACAAAGAGAAAAACAAAAACAGAACTTGAAGGAACTTGTTCACTGCATTCAGTCAACTAAGGTTGCATCTGTTCAGTAATATCAAATAAAATCACATCTATTTTGGTCAGAAACGTGCACATCTCTTTGCTATGTACAAAAAATAACAAATCTGGTATATAAATGGGACAGGTTAATAAAGTTAAAAAAAAAAACCCGGGAAAGGTTATTGACACACATACAGAAACCAACCGGTTACAGAAGCCGACCTTGTAAGTTTAGGTCTGCTTCAGCTTTACAGTAGCCCCCCGTAAAAACAAAACAAAAAAAATCTTCAGCAATATGGAATTGAATAGACAGAGCTCTCTTTACAATTATTATGATGCACCACCACAGTATAGCTGTGCCTATTACACCTATGCAAATGGCTGTTACAGTCTGTTACAGTTTATGGTCTAAGTTCGGCCTTCCTAGATGGACTCACTAGACTAGTTGCACTGTTCTCACATTTGCAGTTACATCACAGCAATGCCAATTTCAACTTCTATAACCGTGCCTTAACTGTTTTGGCATGTATACTTAGCTCTCTGCTACACTATACTACAGCATCATGTAACTGATTTGAACCAGTGAGTAAGGGTTAGGGAATATATTGTTACGTGTGTCACAACAAGTACATGTATGTGTCACCCATGTGAGTTTGTCACAGTGTGTGTGTGCAGTGTACTACAGCCTGTGTGACACCCAGAGTGCTATGGGTAGGGTTAGTACTGTATAACCAATGTGAACCAGTATTTAGGGTTACAGACCAGAGATACGGACTTGTGAATCGGACTAGTACGCTATTGACTTGAGACTTGACTTGGACTTGACAGCTTTGGCTTGTAGTAACTTGGCGTGCCAGGTCTAAATGTATTCAAATTTTTGCATTTTAAATTTGCATTTAACCACTAATACTACTATTTTGGTTTAGAGTACAAACAATTTGCCAGTTGAGGATATTAACTGTATTGTGGAGAGGTAATGAATTAATGATCACAAGTAATTGTCAAAATTTGAAGAGTAGAGTAACTTAATTGATCCCTGGGGGGAAGTAATCATATATGGTGACTTATTAAGGACATGGAAAAAAAAAACGAGACTCGGATTTGGACTTTACTTGGCTTTAGTACAACTTGGACTTGGACTTGGACTTGACGTGGTCAAACTTGACATGGACCAAACGTGGTCACTTGACTCGGACTTGATTGGAAAGACCCAAGACTTACTTGCGAATGAGTGACTTGATCCCATCTCTGTTAGGGACTATACTATTGTGTCACAACAAGTGCATGTATGTGCCACCCATGTGAGCTTGTCACAGCGTGTGTATGCTATGTATTACAGCCTGCCTGACATCCATGGGGAACCCACCAGTGCCCACCACTTGGGCAGGTGTACACTAAACGGTGGTTCATTTTTGGCACGCAAAAGGGATCTCTCGGGGGCACCATAATAGGCCAGAGAAGGAGAAGGGGTCTGAGAGAGAGAGAGACAGAGATGCTGCTGCAGCTGACTCAGGAGTCAGGTGTTTCTGTGACCTTTACGAAGACCCCTGGGGTCACTGTGACTGCGTGTACATGTACAAGCTTATACGCTGCCATTGAGACAGAATCCAAGACTTGTGGGTACACAGAGACCACAGGGCAGGGTGTGTGTATGCAAGTGGGTGTGGGCTCATGTGTGCGTGCTTGTGTGTGTGGAATGGGGTGAAATACTAGCTGACTGCTACATGATATCAGGAGACACGGGATCAGTCCAGGGGTGTCTCCCCGTCTCAAGCTAAAACGAGTGCTGCTCTTTAAACCGTAAAGACATAGCCCCCGCTATAAATTTGCTGCTACCAGAGTGGCACTGACCAAGTCGTGATGTATTACTAAAAGCCCTGTGTAATGTCATAGTTTTGTAGTTCTATTGAAGTTGAAGGCGAAATGGTATGCATTATGAGGCAGGTATATGCCACGCACTTTGCTTTTGGACATGGTGGTAATATAAATAAATAAGGAGACTTAGTTTGTGAGTGCGGATTTTTCTTCTTTCAGTTGATACCTTTTATTGCGCACCCAAAGACATTCATTTTTTCCAAGAAGTTGTGCGTGTCCTCTGACAAAACTTGAGGTATAGCTTCTACCATAAGCATGGAGCTCTGGCTGACTGATAGTGTGATTTAATATAATTTAAAGATGTAATGCCCCTGTGATCTGCACTGTTCCACCAATAGAATGCGGCAATAGTCATTGAAAAGACGTAGTAAGCTATATACAGTTGTACTACACTGTTATGCTATTACACAGGGCCTTTAGTAATAGGCCTTACAAAACAATCCCCCTAAAAAAAAAACTTGCACTTGCACTTACAGTATCTCCGAATCTCTCCAGGAAAAACAGTAGCTAGTCGAAGTCCAAATCCTGGCGATTTTAGGCCACTCTCAGTATGTTAATCCCAGGTCAGGTCATGCCAATGTAATCTGTGCAGCATTATGGTACAGCCTGACTCTCGCCATCCAGACCTTCGTGTATTTCTGCTCAGCTTAGTGAGCTCACATCAGGGTCTGGACTCTGGAGGATGACCTTCGGATTCCCCCTGCTCCCAAACCAAAATGTAGTAGAACAGGATCGCTGGGATTTCCAGAGATGTGACATAGTCAAAATTTAAACGTAGTGGACAAATTGAAACATAATTGTTTCAGCAACAATGTACTTGCATGGACTCACTCATCAACATTGATTCTCTAATTCTAACTGTATTTTAGAATCTGTGAGTAGTTAAAATAGCTCATTTAAAAAATGTCAGACAAGTGCTTCCCAAATCACGTGCTAGGTTTTTGAAATAATAATAAAAAAAAACCCATGCCTTCGGAGAGCTACAGTATGCCTACGGCGTAGCTCCAGACGAATGTTTGTGAAGCAAGGTGGAACCCATTCATCTGGTGACAGTAAGATGAATGGTACAGGCCTACAGCATAGTTTTGCCAAAACACTAAGAGATACAGTAGGCTATATCTATAGTGTAGTATATGTATTACTGACTCATGACATGCCCATATATTACAACAGAGTATAATATAATATGATAGGAAAACAAAAAAGAAACAAGAAAAAGGAATGAAAACACACAATTTTGCACATTAGAACATGTATACAACCTACTGAATTAACACCATCTTATACTTTTGCATGGACTCCAAGTCTCAAAAGTTTACCTCAAACAGAAAATACCGGTAGACATCTCAAGTTGGTGTAGCTGCAGTTCAGCTGTGTAGACACTGAGTACATGTCAGCAAGATAGGTTGACTCAGATAGAGCATTTCACACAAAGGAAGTCTCATGCACTTTAAGTGAAAGTGAAAGCCCAACTGGGAAACTCCAACTCCCATTCTTATTGTGACACAGCACTCCACAGCACACTGTACACAACTAAATTGTATTTATGCCTGACCCGTACAAGGGGGCAGCCCCCAATGGCGCCCCAAGGGAGCAGTGTGGCAGGACAGTACCATGCTCAGGGTACCTCAGTCATGGAGGAGTATTTGGCATGGGCACTGGTTAATTACTCCCCCCACCAAACCTGGCGGGTCACAAGTCGAACCGGTAACCTTTGGGATACAAGTTTGACGCCCTTACCGCTTACCCATGACTGCCTTTACACAGAGTCAGCTCAATCTACCTAATTGGTCCCGTAGCCCCTTAATGCGCGCCGTACCTCCAGTGGCACGCTGTAATAGTCATTGAAATGTAACTACCATAGCACTACAATACTATGACACAACACAGGCCCTTTAGTAATACACCACGACTTGGTCATTACCATATTGGTAACAACAAATGTATAAAGCCGCGTCTTAAGGGGTTAATTGCAGGGAAATCCAGATAGTGATAGATCTGGCACGAGCTCTCTAGACTGACACAATTTTAGAGATTGTTGGGAGAGTTGTAAAGTGAGCAACCACAAGGAAACTGTTATCTTATTGCTACACACACAAATAAACATGTGTTGCCTTTCTAGACACTCACTACACATGTCATAAGTAAATATCTCAATTTAAAAGTCAGATATAATCTGCCACTACAGACCCATTGCAAGGACTTTCTGAAATACATGTAAGCTGTGGCCTAATGGTAAGGAGGTGGTCTTAAGATCAGTGGGTTGCAGGTTTGTATCCCACCCTTTCCTCTCCCTGAACATCCTTCCGGCCCTTAAGTGCCCTTAAGCAAGACACCTAACCACATATTACTTCAAGGAATGTAACCAATACCCTGTTAAGTAGCTGTAAGTCAATTTGGATAAATGTGTTGGTATGTAATGTAAATGAATGTAATGTAATGTAATGTAATGTAATGTAATGTAAAGAACCATGTGTGACATTAGAACACACATTCACCTACAGGAGCCGAAAATTTGAAGCAAGATTGTGGGTCTCATCCCAATGACCATAAAGGACAAATGGGGTGAAATACAGTTGAGGACGATATTATTAGCCCCCCTCCTGAAATTAGACATATCTCTTCATTGATCATTGAGAATGATCATTATTAATAAATGTATGTTAATCTGGAAACGAATACACCATGGAGATAGTATCCAATAAGTTAAATTTGGACTTTTCCATTTTCACAATGAGTTTAAACAAAAAAGTGTAAAAATGGCAAGGACAAAATTATTAGCCCCCTTATCATTGATAGTCAATACAGTGCCATTTATGAACAAAAAATGACACCAGGCACTTTGATTAGTTGTTAACTATGTTGGCACATGTCCTACCTGGGATTTTGGCCCATTTTTTTCATTGCAAATAGTTAAGCTGGTCCAAATTGCATGGATGTTGAGGATGGACATTCATTTTCAGCACTCTTCAAATACTATCTAAAGGATTGAGGTCTGAACCACTCAATGACCATGGTTTTAGTATCCTTGAAGAACATTTGAACTATTTTGGGTTATTATCTTATTGAAAGATCCAGTGAAGATCTTAACTCCCTCTATGAGCATATTTTTGCAAGGTCACTTTCCACATTCTATCATGATTTTCAGTTTTTATGGTGCCGTACACCCAAACAAGGTTTCCTGTGGCTGAGGCTGCCACAGAATGATGCATCCACCACCATGTTTAATTGTCGAAACCATCTTATAACGATTCAAGGTCTATCCCTTTCTTCACCTGACAGAAGCAGAATTCATGCATCAAAGCAGGTGCAATTGAATATCATCAGATGAAAGCAGAGACGTTCAAAACTCATTTTTGACTTTCAAATGTTCACAGGCAAAGCTCAATAACACTCTGATATGCACTGCCTTTAGTAAAGGGGTTCTTCTGTGATGATGGCCCCAAAGCCCAATATGATGACAAGCCCTAACAACTGTCTTTCTCACCCCCCAGGTGAGGCCAGGTCAATAACAATCATCTAGGCAGGTGTCCAATGCTTCTTTGGTCTAATGAGGCTAAGCAGTTTCCACAGTTACACATAGTGGAAGGGCATCAAGTTTAGTCTGTTATTCAGCCTCAGACACAGGGAGTCTGGGTCTGAATCTGGATTTCTGGGTCTCCCAACAACATTGTAACCCAAAGCATACATTTAGATTAGTTCAGAGGTTCTTCAAGGACACTAAAACCATGATATTGGAATCATCCGCTCATAGTCCAGTCCTCAATCCCACTGAGAGTCTGTGGTTAATGTCTATGCTCAGCATCCATGCGATTTGGACCAGCTAGAACACTTTGCAGTGAAGAAATGGGCCAAAATCCCTAGTGGGGCATGTGCCAACCTAGGTAGCAACTTATCAGAGCCTGTTGTCGGGTTTGGTTCATAAATGGCGCCATATTGACTATTAATGATCAGGGGGCTAATAATTTTGTCCTTGTCATTTGTGCCCTGTTTTGTTTTAACTCATCGTAACAATAGAAAAATCCAAATTCAACTCATTGAACATTATCTCCATCAGTGTATTTGTTTCCAGAATAACAGAAACGGTGAATAATGGTCATTCTTACTGAGAAATTGAGAGAAATGTCTAATTTCAGGAGGGGGGCTAATAATATCGTCCTCAACTGTATGTAAGAAAAGATGCAATATCTTAATTTGATTTTAAATTGGATGTGAGCTTAGTCAGAAGTAGGGCCGTTTTTAATTTTAGTTCAATACACTCAACTTTGGATCTTAAAATACACATTATCCGCTCTTTATCTTTCCCTTAGCTTTCATTGTCATTTCCCAAGGGTGTAATTTAGGAATGTAACTGAAAGCTGAATTGTATCTCCAGGGACTATAGAAATGCACAGAGAGCACATTTATAAAGACAAGAATGCATCCTCTGGGAAAATATATTTGTGGACGTAAATAATTCCAATTAGTGGGAACTTTATTGCAAAAATGAGCACAGTACAGTGTGTACTGTTACTGTATAGGCCATTTGGGAGTCAATCATAAACAAACACACACTTAGACACTTATGAAAAAAAACATGACTGTGCAACACAGGGGTTGAATACTCGTAGGCAACACAGTGGTTGTATTCTCAAAGGCAGAAGGACACCGTTTTCTGCTTGAGAAAGAAGTTTGAACTGAAAGGACAGGTTACTGATGACCGAAGCTCAAACACTCTCAGTGCAAAGGCAACATTGTACATCTGTGCCCTATAGAAGACTTTTATTAAAAGCCTTCAGAGGTGTCAAAAGTAAAAGTAAAAAGAAAAAAAAAGAAACACATTTCCCTTCCAACACAAGTGAATTATCTGAGTAACCAGAACACCTGTGTACTTGTCTTATGATCAGCTAACTCTGCACTGGTTGGATCAAGTTTTTGGTGGGTCCTTGTTAGATTTTCAGTGTTTTTCAGTAACAACACAGTTTATCTATCTCATTAGGTACAATGGAGTAACAGCTATGTCAGGCCATGTGCTAGTGTTGTAATTACACCACAAAAGTGTTTTTTTTTGTTTTGTTGGCGTCATGTGTATCAGTGTTGTGTTTATGTGGCAGCTATGTATTTCCGTCGGGACCATTAAAAGAATCTTGAATCTTGAAGTACTTTTATTTTTACTTTTACTTTTACTTTTACTTTTACTTTTACTTTTACTTTTACTTTTACTTTTGACACCTCTTACAGTGATGTTAACACCACATGGGCCCTGCCGTTTAAGAAACATCTCATCTAAATACAGTCTTAAAAAGCCATTTAACAAGAACGAGTTATCTCACTGGGAACTCAGTCATACACACACCCTCTGTCCTGGCCCTAGGCCCAGCCAAAAGGGCATGCCACTCCTGCTCCAAACTCACAGTTAACTCACAGTACAGTCCTCAGGCATATCAAGCGTTTCACAGAGCCTTGCCCAGAGAGGGCAAGTGAGGCCAGAGCTGCTGAGGGAGGAGAGAGGGAGGGAGGGAAGGGAGGAAAGAGAGGGAGGAGAGAGGGAGGGTGGGAAGGGAGGAGAGAGAGGAGAGCAGAGGGAAGGAGAGAGAGGAGAGGAGATGGAGGGAAGGAGAGAGAGGAGAGGAGAGGGAGGGAAGGAGAGAGAGGAGAGGAGAGGAGAGGAGAGGAGAGAGAGGAGAGGAGAGAGAGGAGAGGAGAGGGGGGAGAGAGAGGAGAGGAGACGGAGGGAGGGAAGGGAGGAGAGAGAGGAGAGGAGAGGAGAGGGAGGGAGGGAAGGGAGGAGAGAGAGGAGAGGGAGGGAAGGGAGGAGAGAGAGGAGAGGATAGGGAGGGAAGGGAGGAGAGAGAGGAGAGGAGGAAGGGAAGGAAGGGAGGAGAGAGAGGAGAGCGAGGGAAGGGTAGGAAGAGAGGAAAGGGGTGCCTGTTGCCTGTCTGCATACTGATTCACTTCAGCTCAATGGGCTGGATAGAGCTAAAGGCAGGCAGAGACTGACAGAGGAGGTGACAGAGAAGGTGTGTGTGTGTGTGTGTGTGTGTGTGTGTGTGTGTGTGTGTGTGTGTGTGTGTGTGTGTGTGTGTGTGTGTGTGTGTGTGTGTGTGTGTGTGTGTGTGTGTGTGTGTGTGTGTGTGTGTGTGTGTGTGTGCGTGCGCGTGTGTATGTGTCTGTGTGTGTGTGTGTGTGTGTCTGTGTAAGATTTCACTTTCACTTCACGTCACTTTACTTTCATTTCACCTCTCAACTGTTTCACCACAACTGCCTCTACTTCGTTTCCTAATTATTGAACTACCGTAGCAGCTAAAGTGAACCACAGTATTTGTATTGCCAATTTCAGCTGAATATGGCATTGTGTGCTACACCATTACAGCCCCTGACATAAGTTTTGTTGCCTATCGATGTTGTTGGAACAACAACAGCTAATGACCTGACTTCAATTCATCAATTTTCTTCAGAAGACACTCATATGAAAGCTACATATATCCCGCTGATATTAAGTTTTATGTACAAAAAACTAATTTGTTGCACTGGGAAAAGATTCATCGTTCAATGAACACAGAAAGGGAAGATTTTGGCAGGACAAAAGTTTTGTAAAGAAAGCAAAGTGAATACTTAAGTCAGCATCACTGCCCTACGTTCCCTATTAGTCATCTCACATCTAAACCAAACAAAATTTCCATTTCCAATATTAACTGGGTATGGTTTAGTGTGTTTTTCTTTATAGCCATTTTATGGTATTACTATGTACTTATGTAAGCAAAGTGAATATAGTGTTACTGCCCTCTTCTTTGTTCTCAAACTGCAGTAGCACTACTGTATTTGCATATCCAATTTCGCCCGAATATGGCGCTGTGTGCTTCATTATAGCCATTTTATGGTATTATTACTTAAGTAAGCAAAGCAAATTAAGCCAGTGTTTAGCTCCGACGTCTATTTATTCAGCTCTTTGTAAAAGAGATAATCCACCCAGTGGGGGGCCACAAAGCCTGTTTACTGGTAGCTATATTCATTTCTATGGGTTGAGAACATGTAGGCCTACAAGCATAGTCTTTTCTTTAATACCACATTTCAGAGATGTGGACTTGTGACTTGTGACTCGGACTGACTTGTGACTTGAGTCACAAATGACTCGACTTGAGACTTGACTTGCCAATATTAGGAGTGACTTGTGACTTGACTCGACTTGTACGCTATTGACTTGAGACTTGACTCGACTTGACAGTTTTAGCTTGCAATGACTTGCAATTGTGCTCCAAGTCAATGAATATATATATTTTTTTGCATTTTGTGTGTGAAAAAAAATGCATGAAAGAAAGAAAAATAAATGATTTACCTTCAACCATAGTCAAAAACCATGCTAAAAAATATATATGATCAATTGTGGGTTGCATGGTCACCCAAACAAACATGAAAGCTTGTCTGCAGGCGTGCTGTAATGGTTAGGGAGTTGGGCTGGAGATCACAGAGTTGCAGGTTTGAATCCCACCCTTAAACCCACCTCTTCCTACATCTCCATCCATGACTGAAGTGCCCTTGAGCAAGGCACCTAACCCCATATTGCTCAAAGGACTGTCACCAATATATGCGTTGGATAAAAGATAAAAGTAATTTAATGAATAATTATAAACCGTGGTAAAACCATGGTTAGTTTTCAGAGTAAAACCGTGGTTCAATTTATAGTTAAACCTAGTAAAACCAAAAACCAATGCCGGACCATGCTCAAAAAACTGAAATCATAGTATACCATGGTCGATTTTCGGGACATGACTGGCGAAGGGGGACATGCAAAGCAGTGTGGAGAGGTAATGAATTTATGACCAAAGGTAATTGTCAATATTGCACATATAATACAAGGTGACTTGTTAATGACTTGGAAAAAATAAGACTTGGACTTGGACTTGACTTGGCTTTGGCACGACTTGGACTTGGACTTGACTTGACCTGGCTTTGGCATGACTTGGACTTGACTTGGTCAAATGTGTCGTAACTTGTGACTTGACTCGGACTTGATTGGAAGGACTTGAGACTTACTTGCGACTTGCAAATTAGTGACTTGGTCCCATCTCTGCCACATTTCAACTTCAGGTACCGTGTAAGGCCAGACAGAAACTGCATGATAGTGTTGATACTCTTGAATACAGAAACAAGGATCACTGCAGCAATTCCTCAGCCATTGATCAAGATGAGGTAGTGAAATGCTGGGTGCTAGGAGTCAGTCAGGATGCCTGTCAAAACAGAGTCCAATTCACTCACTCACTGACTCACTCACTCTTTTTTATGACTGTTTTGTATGTTTTAATAACATCACGTTCATTCTTTTTGTCTTGTTTTCTTCTTCCATGATCTACAGAGTATCCGTAACAGATCACCATGGCAGGTAAATGCTCCTCTGTTTTGTTTTGCACAGTTAGTAACGGAAGCCTGACATTCAATACCCAGCAATTACACATCCTCAGCTGTACCTTTCATGCAGCTCACAGCACAATGTCAGGAGAACAGGCTCTTCAGCAATAGGCTACACCAGAGACGAGAATAATAATAATAAAAAAAAAACATTGGCTACACTCTTAGATTGTAGCAGAGGTGTGTTGACTGATCTAATCATTTAACTGCAAAAAAGGGGCGGGACTAGATCATGTTACCTTGCTCGTGGAGCCTTGCTCAGAGCTAGGCTACAACACCCTCGTGTGGTTGCTTGGTTCAACTGCAGCAACATGTCACAATTTTATCCATAGACATAGCCAATTATTTTCGTACCTCACACAGAGGAAGTCTTGAACGGACATGAACTGCAGATAGCATATACAACTTTGCAGCACACCTTCTTAATTTAAAATGAGCATGCAGAAGAGTTATTCATTAAAAGGACAGAGGAAACCGTTCAAACAGAGAGACTGGATAGACTCACTGCTGCAAACACACTGTTGTGTGGTTAGCAACTGTTGCTATAGTAACACACTACATTCTAAGCCAGTATTTTGAACATGGTCTGTCTTACAGAAAAGATTTTAGAGAGCTCACAGTAGGCTATATTAGCAACAGGTGAGAACATGGGAACTGCTTGCTCCAAAGAGATATCAGTTTCCAACCCAAAACTCTCCAAAAAGGGTAAATAGGAAAACAGTTTACATACAGCAACTACACACACACATTGTACAACTTATTCACTTCATTAGGCCTAAACTTTGCTTACTGTTTTAAACTCTTGTTACAGTATCAGAAAACTGACCTTCAATGCATTTCTCTTTCCTCTACAGAGAAAATCAAGGGAAAGAAGATCATCTTTGTTGTGGGTGAGTTTCCATTGTCTTGACCATATTAATGGACATTAGTCAACTCCCCAGGCTTCTGACCTTCAGGGTGTCACAGCTGCACAATTCATTCATCAACTCTCAGTATCAGCTACGCTAAGTGCTATGGATTTGGTTTTAATTAGAGAATGTGAATCAGTGCATGACTGTATAAAAATGTAGGCCTATTAAGTGTGTGTGTGTGTGTGTGTGTGTGTGTGTGTGTGTGTGTGTGTGTGTGTGTGTGTGTGTGTGTGTGTGTGTGTGTGTGTGTGTGTGTGTGTGTGTGTGTACATGAGTGAGCGCGTGTGTACATGAGTGAGTGCGTGTGCCTATTTTGTGTGCGTGTGTGTGTTTGTGTGTGTGTGTGTGACGTGTGCACGCACACACAAATGCTAAAAACCTCTCTCTCTCTCCCTCTCTCTCTCTCTCTCTCTCTCTCTCTCTCCCCCCCTCCCTCCTTCCGCTTCTCTCTCTCCATCCCCGTGGTGCGGTACAGGCGGTCCCGGCTCTGGCAAGGGCACCCAGTGTGAGAAGGTGGTGGCCAAGTATGGCTACACTCACCTGTCCTCCGGCGACCTGCTGCGCGCAGAGGTGGCCTCCGGCTCCGAGAGGGGCAAGAACCTCCAGGCCATCATGCAGAAGGGAGAACTCGTGCCCCTGGTGAGCAACCATATCTCACTCATTTCGTGAAGTATTTACGAAAAAAATAGATTAATTTCCGTGGTGCATTCACGTTATTGCCCGTTTTTCGTGGTAGGGCAACGAAACGCTGCCTATTCACTTGAATTGCCCGACTGTTGCCTAGCGACCCACTAGTTTGATGCCCTTTCGGTAGCCTACCGTCACATGGTAATCAAACATTTCAAACAAGCAATTTAGGGTTAGGTTTAGGGTCAAGGTTAGGGTTAAGGTTAGGGTTAGGGTTAGGGTTAGGTTTAGGGTTAAGTAGGGTTAAGGTTAGGGTTAGGGTTAGGTTTAGGTTTAGGTTTAGGTTTAGGGGACATAAGGCATAAGTACCGAAAGGGCGTCGAATTAGTGAGTCCCGAGTGTATCAGCAGTGTTCTGTCAGCACCCCCTCCCCGCCCCTGCAGACGCTTGGATAACCATAACAGCAGTGGGGCAATTCAAGTGAATAGGCAGCGTGAAAATTAATCTATTATTTTTGTGAAGACTTTACGAAAGGCGGGCAATAATGTGAATGCACCACGAAAATTAATCTATTATTTTCGTGAAGACTTTACGAAAGGCGTGAGATAGGGCTCTGGTGAGAGGAGATAGAGAGAGAGGGGGGGGGCGAGAGAGAGAGAGAGAGAGAGAGAGAGAGAGAGAGAGAGAGAGAGGGAGAGAGAGAGAGAGAGAGAGAGAGATAAGGGGGGGGAGAGAGAGAGAGAGAGAGAGAGAGAGAGAGAGAGAGAGAGAAGGGGGGAGGAGAGAGAGAGAGAGAGAGAGAAGGGTGGGTATTGTCATATCGAGTAGTCCATTATGCTGCAGTAGTGCATCATGCACCCCTGGTCAGTTGTGAGAGACAGAGAGAGAGAAGGGAGGAAGAGAGTGTGAGGGATAGAGGGGGGGGGGGGTAGAGAGGGTGGTACATAAATAAAAATCCAGCAGGCAAAAGGTAGAACTGTGCAGAGAGAGAGAGATAGAGAGAGAGAGAGAGAGAGAGAGAGAGAGAGTCTAAGAGGGGGGTGGGGGTGGAGTGGAGTGAGTGTTGTCATATTGAGTAGCTTGCACTGAGTGAGTAGAGAGAGACAGAGAGAAGGGGGGGAAGAGAGCGTGATGATAGAGAGGGGGGGGGGTGGAGGAGGAGAGGAGTGGTGCATAAATAAAGGTGATGTGTGTGTGGTGTGGGTGGGTGTGGAGTTGGGGGGTTGGGGGGGGTGTGTGAGAAAAGACGAGTCAGATTTGTGAATTAAATAAAGAATTATGAATGAGAGAGGGGGATAGAAGGATATTTTTGTGGAAAGAGAGACAGGGAGAGGGGAGATGGATGTGGAAAGAGAGACAGACAGACCGACAGACAGAGAGAGATAGATAGATAGAGAGAGAAAGAGAGAGAGGAAAAAAGAAACTTTGAAAAAATGGTGTAATCAGAAAAAAGGTGAATTGCTCTGTCCTAAAACATTTTGTTGCCGCTGTTGATTAATTATCACATTGACAGTAATTAGGAGTAATGTCTGAATTACACACACACACACACACACACACACACACACACACACACACACACACACACACACACACACACACACACACACACACACACACACGCACACGCACACGCACAAGCACACGCACACGCACACACTAACACAACTAAGCAGAGTAATTTGCTGCTGTCACTGTCCTGAAGCCAAGGTGCCAAACATTATCCATCCGGGCTCACACACACACACAGCTGTTTCTCTCCAACCCCGCGTCAAGCATTTGTCTCTATCAGGCTGAGTGGGATGGATGAGGTGCCAGACCCTGGGACATGATAAAATGTGGCCATTTACTTTAGGAAATTGCCTTTTTAAAAAAATCACGGGCCCCAGCGGTTATTTAATGCTTTTCACGCTGTCTGTGTGACTGATAGACACTGATTGTCGTAAAAGCATTGGCACTGAAGTTAACAGCCTGTGTGTTAATTGCTGATTGAATATTTTACAGAGAACAAAAACACACCCAAAAAACACAAAACTCCATGGTAGTATGTGCATTAAATTTGAAAGCATAAGTTACGTTTGTGGTCCAGAAAGACAGAACAAAGAGAGAAAGTGAATTGAACAAATTTTTGACAGAGCCCACAAACGAGCATCTTTGTATATGCCCAGTATATGCTTTCTGCAGAAAACGTGTGTGCATTCACATTTCATAAACGAAGCCATTGCCATTCACATTTTATTTCAATTTTTTTACGTGGAAAGAACACCTGACCCAAGTTACGCAGACGCATGCATATGGTGCAGTATTGGCACAACTAAGGTTAGCGATCTTCAGAACTTCCATGTTGAGGTTGCGGTAAATTCAAGCAATGGTAAAAATTAAAATTAAAAATTAAAATATTAATGAGAGCCGCGTTGGCTATCTGCCCCTTCTACATGATCTCACCCCAAGTAGTGAATTTCTGACTACCTTTCACCAGACTGCAATTTTTGACGTCTAAGGTATGCCCTTGGAGTCCAAATGAGAAGTTATCCTCAAAAGTGCCCTCTTGTGGCAGGTTGAGGTTACGTTTAGGAATAGGTTTAGGTTAAGGCCACATAGTCAACACGTGAAATGGAAGGAATACCCATACCTAGACGTCAAAAATTGCAGTCTGGTCAAAGGTAGTCAGAAATTCACTACGTGTGAGACTGTGTTGGCCCCTTACATGATAGGCTACCTCCACTAACACACATAGTGCTCTTCTAGCTCTTAAGCAATTACATAGTATGTGCACACGTTCACATGGGGTTGCACGTGTTATTTACGTCACACTGCAAGGGTATCCTGGGCCTTAGGATTGTAGTATGACTATGTTTTTTTTTTAGCTGTAATAGCAAGTAAAATAGATCTTTCATTCATTGCTCAATCCCACTTTTCTCTCGTCTGTTTGTAGGACACAGTTCTGGACATGATCCTGGACGCCATGGTTGCCAAGGCTGAAACCTCCAAGGGCTACCTCATCGACGGCTACCCCCGTGAGGTCAAGCAGGGAGAGGAGTTCGAGAAGAAGGTGAGGAGGGTTAGCGATGTGGCCTAAAATGTATATTGGGGATACATGTTCAACCTTAGACGATAGTTGGCACATCACAGTATACTTTTGGTATATAAATGACAGCATGGCATTTCTGAGTGGTTACCATAGCACAAAGCAAATAATATCATGCACAGTATTATTTTCTTTTCTAAAAGTTCTTAACCGACCACCTTATTAGACCCCTGTGAGGTCAAGCAGGGTGAGGAGATCTGTATAGCTAAAAATAGATAAAAAATAAAAATAGATGAAAATAAATAAGAGTGAGCACTGCGCCGAGAGGTCAATGTCTTTGCCTTTGTCCTTTATTGACAAGTAAAGCTGGATGGCTCTTCGAAGAAAGGAATTTCCCAGTCTGTCAGTTTTGCCTCCAGCTGAACAGGCTCCTCTGTTGGGAGGATCCAGAGACTAGTTCTAAGTCCAGCAGATCTGGCCCATGTTTTACTCTTGCTCAGGTAATAGCTGCTAGGTCGTTACAGAGTTCATTCTACGTAGATCCCTGATAGGATTACCACTGCGCTGCCCCGCTCACCTGACTGTCTTACTATGGCCTGACTAGGTCACTCACTATGGGCTGACTGGCTTACTTTGGACTCTGTGTGTGAGTGAAAGAGAGAGAAAAAGTGTTTGTGTATGCTTAGGCATGTGTAAACACATTACATTCTCATGTGTATCCACTCTACATCTGTGTACACACGCATGATATTTGCTTAATCTCACACTCCTGCACACTTAGTATGGATCCTTTATTTTACCCAAAGGAAATGTCCATCAACTGACACATAATACAAGATACACACTACACATTACAAGACGGGTGAAACAGCACACAGCCTATGAAGCAAATTTATTTGAAGCCCACCTGGGAAACTACCATTGTCATTGTGACACAGCACACAACAAAATTGCATTCATGCCTCGCCTGTGCATAGGGGCAGCCCGAAATGGTGCCCCAAAGGAGCAGTGCGGTGGGATGATACCATTGCTTAAGCCAGGCTCAAACTACACGATTATCTGAAAACCCCCCTTACGACAATCGCTGGAACGTTACCCCCCAGGACCATCGCAAGTGATTGTCGGGGAAGATTTCCTCGTCACTGCCGACGTTCTAAGATAGAACTTGGGCAGCTCAAAGAGTCGCCAATCGCAAATTGTGGAAATCAAACAGTGTTTGATATTTGCGACTGGAGATAGAACGTCGGGCATTGTCTCGGTGGTTGCGAGCAGGGATAAGATTGACAGTTGCTATTCTCTTCTAGTGTGCGGTGCACCCCGACGTCAAAATCGAACACACAATCGGGAGTCGTGTAGTTTGAGCCTGGCTTTAGGATACCACAGTCTTGGAGGAGAATGGTTGAAGAGCACTGGCTAATCAAACTTGACACCCTAAGGGTGATTTTTACCTGCGTCTGTGAAAATACATTGAAACATATCTGTCCTTACACACCAACCGGCGGTAGTCGGGCGTCAGCGGCGCGGGAGCCGGCCCCGGCCGCGCCGCACTGCATTTGGAAAATAGAACTCGAGCGTATTTTTCACGCCGGCGAACGGCGGTGTCTCATTCAAATGAATGGCAAAGTAGCACGCTAGCTTTGGCTGTGGGTTTCTTTTTTTAACAGGACGGGCTGCGCACGCCGACGCAGTCAGTGTGAAAGGCAGAGAAAAACACACTGGCCGAAAGACTGCGTTCGTCTCCCGTCCGTTCCGTTCGGCTTTGCTATGTTTGACCCCTAACTGCTTACCCATGACTGCCCATGGCAACTGCATACATACAGACAAAAAGCAGGCTAAACACGTTGTACAGCTTCATGCATACAGACATAAATAGAGTAGCCCCATAAAGCATGCCGTCCCACCAGTGGCCTTTGTTTGGAGACCAAGGCAGTACACTCTTGAACCGTGTGTGTATCTGTGTGTGTGCGTGCGTGTGCGTGTGTGTGTGTGCGTGCACACTGCAGATCGGTGCCCCCGCCCTGCTCCTGTACGTGGATGCCAAGGGTGAGACCATGGTGAAGAGGCTGATGAAGCGCGGCGAGACAAGCGGCCGCGCTGACGACAACGAGGAGACCATCAAGAAGCGCCTGGACCTCTACTACAAGGCCACCGAGCCCGTCATCGCCTTCTACGAGGGACGCGGCATCGTCAGGAAGGTAAGGACTTGCTGATTTCTCTCTCTCTCTCTCTCATTCTCTCTCTCACACACACACGCACGCAGACACACACACACACACACACACACACGCACGCACGCACGCAGACACACACACACACACACACACACACACACAAACACTTTGGGCTGTGACAGGAGAGATTGCCATTGTTTGGACAATCCTAAAACTGAACTATTGATATGCTGAGAAACGTGTCAATTCACGGAAGGCCCATGCAGTAATCCATCCTTGAGTTCAGTCAGTGGTGTAGTCTACGTAGAACGCAGGTATACGGAGTATACCCACTTCAAAATTTCAGGGATTTCAGTATACCCACTTCAAATTGATTGATTCATTATTTAGAATAGCACAAATATATACAGTATACCCACTTCAAAAAATGCTCAAATATACAGTATACCCAAAAAGTAGACTACACCACTGAGTACAGTAATAATAATTATTACTGATGTGCTTGTTCTCTCCTCCCCCAGGTGGACTCTGAGCTCCCCGTGGACGAGGTCTTCAAACAGGTGTCCACCGCCATCGATGGCCTGAAGTAAAGTGGACGACACATACATGACTTAGTGGACTCTCTCAGTCGCCTCCTTTGTATTAACGCTCCCTTTACGGTTCCCCATCTTCTCAACCAACACCACCCAGACATCAACAACAACACCAACACCAACAACAGCCAAAAAACAACAACAAAGGACTGAACCTGAAAAATAAAGAGACAAAAAAAAACGAGAAGAAAAGCTGAACAACTGCTGCCATTACCATCCTGGTGCATGGTCCAGTCGATATTAAACGCCTGCTCTGCCTTAATTTAAACTGTACTGCAGGATTCCATCTTTGCTTATACTGTGTACATACACCAGCAGGACACGATATCAGCCCCACCAACACATCCATACGTGTGTGTTTGTGTGAGTGTGTGTATGTGCCAGAAAGAGAGACTGTTTCTCTCCCATGTGTGTCTCAGTTGAACATGCACTTGCCTACTACTGTACATCTCGCCGTCCATCTCCTTTGAATGTATGTATGGGTCAAATGATCCGTGTGTGTGTATGATGTGTGTGTGTGTGTGTGTGTGTGTGTGTGTGTGCAAGCTTTTAAGTATCTCCTGTCATTGTGCTGATGTTCCTATGTTCTGGCATTCTCATTAAAACATGTTTCAGGTTTCAACAGATATGGAAAGCCACATACCTCTCTGTCATCTCCATCCCTACATCCATACATGTGTGTGTGTTCCATCGTACCTCTTCATTCATTCTTCAGTATTCATTTAAGGATATTTGTGTGTGTGTGTGTGTGTATGTGTGTGTGTGTGTGTGTGTGTGTGTGTGTGTGTGTGTGTGTGTGTGTGTGTGTGTGTGTGTGTGGTGTGTGTGTGTTTTTTCTTCAGTGTTTGTGTGTGCGTGAAAGAGAGAGAGAGAGAGAGAGAGAGAGAGAGAGAGAGAGAGAGAGAGAGAGAGAGAGAGAGAGAGAGAGGGGCCCTTGGGGCTCTTACAGTTAATAAGTCAATATCAAAAGCTCTGAAATTATCGTACATCATGTGTTTTTGATCGTACAGAGTACAAAATTATGGTACAAATATGAAAATTATCGTACATCTGGCAACTTTGGCTGGACCCTAGACAGAATCATAACATATGTCCTGCCACCTAGTACATACAATGTAATAAGGACCCAATTCTGGGCTCCCCCTCTCCCTGGGCCCGAGACAGATGACACTTTTGTCCCCTCCTATTGTCTTCCCCCTGTTTGTCTATGTGTGTGAGAGCTATTCTCAGTTGTATGTATGTGTGTAAAAGTCTAGAGTGAAATCTTGGCCACTATGTTGGGCCCTGTGTTCCCAACTACAGGTACTGACAAGTCATCCTTCCAAGAACAAACCCAGTTTTTAACCCACGACCCAGACACGCTACCAAGTGAGCCTAGCCTGATAAACCAGCCTAAATGTGAGACTGTGTAATCTAGTCTGGCCCCGATGAACGATACATCCGAAGATTGTTGATGAGAACAACCTGTTGTTTTTCAAACCGTGCCTGTGCCTATAGGCTGGCGCTCTGACCAATCAGCGATCTTTCTAGTTGATGTGCTTTCCCAACGTTGCGAGCTTCCTCGTCACTCCCTCAAAACCCCGCCTGCTTTGATTCAAAACAAATCTCTGCATTGTGATTGGTTAGCCAGATTCAGGGCACAGTGTTCAACATTTTTCGATCCGAGGCCAGACCCACTCGCAGACGAAAAATGTCGGCGTCCAGCGGGTAGCGCTGGTTTACTAGGCTAAAGTGAGCCAAAAGCCAGGTTATTGTCCCAATTAGTAGTGGATATTTGTGTCTCTGTGTCTCTTGTTACTACTGGTCCACACCACACACAGACCCCTGATTATTCAGCAGGTTCGGTTCTAGTCAATCTGGTGCCCTAGGCGAGCATCCTGTCTCCTTTTTGTGCATTTAGAAATTGGCATCTGTAAAAATAGCGCCGCACATCTGATTGAACACAGCCGATCTAGTACCTACGTACATACTGACTGCCTTGTCTGCCTATGCCTATTGGTGGCCCTGTCATTCAGTGAGACCTATATATTTTTTCTTTAGTTACAGCACAGCTGCCCAGGCATATCAACTAAAGGTTAAAGGTCAACTTAATCTTATATTTAGATCGTTTTTGACAAACAGATTTAGCATAGCCTTAAAATCCTGTCAATAACCTTTATTTTTTCATAAAAAACTAATTCCATAGCTAATATTGAAAAGAAAATAGCTAAAATTAGTGTGCATTAATAGTACAAGGTGTGTGTGTGTGTGTGTGTGTGTGTGTGTGTGTGTGTGTGTGTGTGTGTGTGTGTGTGTGTGTGTGTGTGTGTGTGTGTGTGTGTGTGTTGGTTTGTTCATGCATCTGTCTTTACATTGTGTGCGCTTTACAAGGTCAAAAACAGATGGCTACATTATTCCTATGGGTTCCACATCCTTACCCCCACACACACGTTATGCAAGGGAAGCGTGCTGCTTTCAGCCTGCAGTGGAAAAAAAAAGAACACGCCATCACTTGGCTCTGGCCTCACCTAACATGGATGAAGGCCGGAGCTGAGAAACCATCAGAGGCCCACTGAGTTACTTAATTCACACTCTTGGCCAAATGGGAGAATGGGGAATATTACACTCTCTGCCTTCAGCCGGGGAGAAATTCTCATGAAGTACTATTCCATCAATGCACACCATGCCAAGAACAGACTGATGTGTATAATTATATACAGTGTATGCAGTATATATAGTGAATAAATGGTGTATAAATGATCAAATATACGTATAATAAATTATATATGATATACCTATGTAATGTTATATGCATTAAGTCAACATCCATTGAGTCACATTATGTTTATTGTCCATCTTATTATTTCCTGTTGAAGTTGTTTATATTAAGACACAATTCAGCTGACATGAACACAGGCGTGTGTCTTATCTCTCAAAGACTTGTTTGTCCCCCTCCCCCGTCCGGTCAGGCCTGGTGAGAATCATTTGTAGCTATTTATTTAAATAAATAATATGAAAATAAATAATAAGTACCTCATTCCACTCAGAGTGGAAATAACCTTTTCTGCCTTCCTTATTTTCTTTATTATCTGTTATCTATCTGACAGGGATGGATGCACGGGTCTACCGTGCCTAAACCTCCACATTTCCATTCTCATATTAAATTTAATATTGTGTCTTCAACTTTTCACATTTTCTCAGGTGACAAATCCACAAACCCCCCAACAACATAGGGTCTCTCTAACATAGTGTTTCATAGTAGTCATTGGGGGCATTAGTTCATTTATTTTTTTAATACTAATACTCATGATGTCAAGGGGGCGTTGGGAGGCTTAGGATGAGGTCAAGGGGGCGTTTGTTCAAAAAAGCTCTGCATCTTTTTGGGAAACTAGCAACTCCCACAGAGGGGGGGGGGGGCTTTCTTGCTGTGTGTCCCAGGGGCCCATGGAGTCCTAATCCGTTCCTGTCTACTGACTCTTTGGCACATGGCGTGGGTGAAAAAGCTGTACATCCGAACGCACCACCAACGTTTCCACACTTATTTTCACACTTTATTGAAACAAGTGTTGAGTTCCTGCACAGGTGGGCGTTTAGTGGAGGTGAAGGCTTCAAAGCTCTGATCGCTCTGATCGCTCGCAGCCCATTTCCTGTCTAGACAGAGCCTGATGAGATGACGAGATTGGCACAGTTCAAGGTGTACATACACAGTCTGCTATCACTGTGCAGTATCAACCAAAGTCAATTTCCAAGGACTTTGAAAGATAAAAAAACTGAGCGAGAGAGAGAGAGAGAGAGAGAGAGAGAGAGAGAGAGAGAGAGAGAGAGAGACTCGAGTTACTGTGTTTTCCTCAGAATACTTCACAGTATTTTCAGACATTTTTAATATAGCCATGTGCATGCTTGCAGGGCTCTAAATTAACACCAGCCAACCGGCCAAATGCTGGTGAAATATTCTTCTTGGGTTCAAAAAGGGGTCCCAGGAGAAAAAGTTAGGGAACTACTGCATTACTGAATGTGTGTTTGGCTAGTAGGATTTTGGCTGGTGATGAAAAAAGTTAATTTAGAGCCCTGCATGCTTGTAAAGCAAAACTTTTTCAAGATTTGTGAGGATATCATTATATTGCACTATATATCAGTTCAGTTCAGTGTAGCTAACATACCATAACATTGCAATAATAAGGTAATGTCACAACTGCTATATTAAAACAGCTTGGCTACGTCAATAACAATAACAGGGTAAAGATGATGTATAATACAGTTGCTGTTTTGAGAAAAAAAAACCCCAAAATATTTCAGTCTACCTTTCCACTGCGCCTGCAACTGTGGATATTTTATTTCCTCCTGCAATACATTCAATTTTGCTTTGTGATGACACTAACAATGGTGGCAATAGCTTACCTGCATGTGTAAGACAGCAAATTAAATAGGGAGGGAGACGCGTTCTACCAGAGATGCACTGAATTCATTTTCAATTTCCTCTTAAGGGGGGATTCTTCCATGGCAGGGTTTTCATAATTGGCAACCCATATGTCTGGAGAGATGTCTCTCGCGTCGGCCTACACTTACATGTCTGTTGACAGCGGAGGTGCAGATGTTAAGAATAGACCTGTTCTCTCATCACCTTTACATGGTGTCTCATCATCTGTTTTTCTAGGTGTTAACCCTACAATATGTCACTGTGCGAAAGGTGTAAGCACAGATTTATTTTTAATATGAGCCATTTTTTTTAATTTTTTTTTACAAAAGTGAAGGTGGGATGTTTAATGTGGAAATTAGTCCCCCAGTACAGTTCCATTTGTGCTTCAGTACAAGTATTTTTTTGGAGATATATTGCTGTATTTTTAGGTGTGAAACATTCGGATAAGAAATAATTAATATGTGTCCATTAATATGTATGAAATAGCCTACTGTGCTTTTTGTGAAAACTATGTGGATATTGCACTTAACTGTAACTTTTAGAGATATCTGAAAATATTTAGCAGTATCCTCCTCCTGGGAAGTCACACATCTAGAATGAAAAGACGGGGTGACGAGGGGGATAGTAGGTATCTCTGAACACAAAGGAGGCAACGTCACAAATTGTTTTTTTAAAAGATTTATTTTTGTCTTTTTGACTTTATTCATGATAGAACAGTGCAGATGGTGACAGGAAGCAAGTTGGGAGAGAGAGACGGGGAAGGGTTGGCAAAGGACCTGGGACAGGAATTGAACCCGGGTCGGCCGCATAGGAAACGAGTGCCCTACCATATGTGCCACGGTAGGGCCACAACGGCACTAAATTATTGGAAATTTCCTCGTCAGATTTCAGTGTGCGGCAGCATTCTTGACGCCCCCCCAACTTTTTCAACAATATGTTGACGCTCCCTAGACAACAGTTAGCTATATTTACCGTTTCCCTTCCTTGATCGACTGATTTCATTGATTAGATTACATTTTGATAGACGAATAAGATTGAGATAACACGACTGATTTAAGATTCACACAACTGATTCAAAATTAGAGAGAACACATCCACACACACAATTAACTAGAAAAATATCCTGGTGAGTTGGAAGCATATGAACTGTATTTAGCTGGCCGCAAAAATATCAATGAATTAGCACCTCGGTTTTAATATGCACTGTAGCCATGTAGCAAAACACCAATACGGTATCCTGCTGGGAAGTCACACATCTAGAATGAAAAGACGGGGTGGGGAGGGGGGGAGAGTACGGTAGGTATCTCTGAACACAAAGGAGACAACGTCACTAAATCTCGGCTGTTGTTGGAAATTTCCTAGTCAGATTTCAGAGTGTACCACAGCATTCTTGACCCCCCCCCCCCAACACCCCCTCCAGTCATGCACACCTTTGTGAGCCCACCTTCCGCTAGCTCCGAACAACACTTTCCTCCAGGTATCCGGGCTATCCTCCAAGGGCCGCCTGCGGTGTGCAACGCCAGCCATTCCAGACAACGCTGCATCAGCTACGGCCAGTGGCGGTTCTACCCATCTGGGCGCCCTAGGCCAAATATAGATATGGGGCCGTCTTGAATTATTTTTGCTACCATTTACCATGGTGGGGCTGACTGTTGGAGGGCCTCCTACAGTGTAGTTTTGGGTAGGGTTCGCACATGCAAAAACACTTGTTGCAGGTGCCAGACAAAAAAGTCAGACAGTTGAAAAAGTAGGTCTGCACACTGCCGATAAGCTCCATAAATAAAATGTATTATTTAAAAAGCAACGTTTCGATCACGCTGGATCTTCATCAGGCCCCCTACAATGGACAGTTTTGGTGGGGCCCTTGGCAATTGCCCAGTCTGCCTATTGGTGGAAGCGGCTCTGTCTATGGCTACGGTGTGGGGGAAGAGGAAAAGCCTGCCGAGGAAGAGGAGGATGTGTCTCTCGGAAGCCCAATCACTTAGAGAGATGAACTCCCGCACTTCCAGAGAGCAAGCAAGCAAGCACGACTCCTCAACGCAAACACGCACACACACACACACACACACACACACACACACACACACACACACACACACACACACACACACACACACACACACACACACACACACACACACACACAAAGACACAGAGACAGACCCCCCCCCCCAAACACACACACTCTGTCTCCACAACACACACACTGTCAAGTCAAAGGCCCTCTCTTACCTGCACATGAAGGCCCCATGAAGAGCCAGCACAGAGAGAAGGAATGTGAGGTTAACAATTGAAAATAAATACACGACACCCTGCATGGGCCCTAGACGGGAAGCCACTGGATACCACTGACCCGCATGGAATAACACACACACATGTATATGCACACGCATACACACACGCGCGCGCACGCATGCATGCACACACACACACACACATGCACACACGTACGCACACACACAGACACACACACACACACGCACGAATGCCCACACACACACAAACATGCACACACATACGCACACACACAGACAGACACACACATGCATACACACAGACACGCATGCACACATGGATACAAACACACACACAGACACAGACACAGACACAGACACACATACACAGCAGGCAGGCCTCACGCTCAACGTCCCACTGGCGTACCAGCCGTAGGTCACGTCCACACGCTCCAGGAAAAGAAAAAGCTGCCTGCGGACAACATGATGTGGACGCCGGCTGAAAACACTGTCTGGCTTTAAGAGTCTGACTCACCAATGAACATTGTCTGTGCATTCTTATACTAGTATGAACTAACTAACAGTTAGTTCATCCTAAGAATACACAGACGCTGTTCTGACTAATCAATTCAACATGTGTTTTCATCAGACTCTATTTCTGACAGAAGTGGGCTGAGTGAATTGAAAGGCGCGGACGGGGGTTGTTCTGAGATTAATAGTTTATTGTCGTTTTTACTGTTTTAAATGTTTTTTTGACTCTAATTTATTTCCTTCTTTCTTCCCTGTTTCCTTTCATTTACATTTGTTAACTTTGTGAAGCACATTGAGTTGCACCTGTGTATGAAATGCGCTATATAAATAAACTTGCCTTGCCTTACTGATACAGTATTTCAGAGCCAACATTGTCTAATATTTTATTTTACTGTCCCTGTCCTGTTACATTAATTACAGAGTGACAAAGTATGTAATACCAAGTAACTGTATGCACTGTACCTCAAGGTTAGGGTCAGGTATATGTGCAGTGTAAGCACCTAATGTTACATGTTGATACATGCAGATGTAGGTGTTACCCACTTGTGTAGTGATTGAATTACCTGGGGATGAATTTGACTCCAGGGTAGCGAAAATGTATCATTTAATGCTGTGTAGTGCAGTCAATGGAAGGAGCCCATGTGTATGAGATTGTAGTCCATGTGTATGTGATTACATAACATTACATTTTCTCTGCCACTTTTATACGAAGGGACTTTCAAAAAAAGGACAGAAATGTGCGAGGAGTGGTAACTGCTGTGGCACAGCATACTAATACACCCATACCAAATGCAGACCCACATTCAAATTGCGGAATGCCGGGGATCCAGGTTCCAATCAACCCTTGTCCATCTCGCTCTCCCGACCATTTCCTGTCTGTTCGCCACTGTCCAGTGAAATAAAGGCACAAACAGCCCTAAAAGAATAAATGGATAAAAATACAGTGACTACATGGGGAAATACACTAAGACAGGCCAAGCAGTGTGAGTGCATAAGAGCGTGTGTTTTTTTTTAATGCAATGTGCGTATTTGGTGACCCGCGGTCATGGCCATGGCTTCAAAATGCCGGCCCGGAGGACACCCCGGGAGAGCCATAAGGAAAGACGTGAGCTGTCGCACGGACACTTTCCCCTTTGTTGCATGTGTGCCCGGCCGGTGGCATGGAAACAAATGGCACCACGCGCCAACCTGCGTCTGAGCCCCACGATGACAGACCGTGACCACCGAGCGACGATTGTTTCCTGTTATTGAGAAACGTTGCAGCAGGGACGCTCTACTCTCGGTCGGGGTACAGTATGTAGGCGGGACTGCACTCGTTGCATCCTGAGGAGGAATGTGACGCATTGAGGAATACAGAGTTGGACGCATAGACATGTCTCAGTGGTGTAGTCTACTTTTTTATGGTGGGTATAGTGTATATTTGACATTTTTTTGAAGTGGGTATACTGTATATATTTGTGCTATTCAAAACAATGGATCAATCAATTTTAAGTGGGTATACTGAAATCCCTGAAATTTAGAAGTGGGTAAAAAAATGACACAAATGTCTTAAAAACAAGTCTAAATAGTCCAAGTTCTAGTTCAATAGTGTTAGATATTCTATGATTTTTACTTAAAAATAAGCTTGCTAAGATTTCATTTTTTTTAATGTGCAGCGCACATACAATAACTGGGCAGAGGTGATTCTAGGGTCAGGTGGGGCCCCAAGCGAAAATGCAAAAGAGTGAACATTTGAACCAAAATCACCACTACTATAGTACAGTATGGGCAGTTATTCACTGTCTAGGGGCTTGGGGGCCCAAGCGGCTGCCTGCCTTGCCTGGTGGCGAGATGCACCTCTGTAAGTGGGGCCCTGGCGACTCTGTCCCACCTCCTCTTGAGGCACCTTCAGTGTTGTGCTGCTGCCTCCAGTCTAAGCGGTGCTGTGTACGTGCACGGTCGCCCGGCTCGTCCACCCCTGTGTGTTGTTTACGCACCTCCAAGGCCCTTTGATGAATGGCCAGCGTTCTACGTCTCTACTGCTGGAATGTGTTGCTCATTCTTAAGTCTATAGCCCATTATGGTTGCCACGGTTGCTATATAGGGAAGGTGTAAAAAGCAATCATATGCTCATATGTGCACGTACGGTATGCCTTTCATGAGATCACGACAGAAACACGCTCAGTTATTTTTAGGGTGCTTACAGCTCTTATGCGGCCTGTATACAACACTATGTAGGCAGACAATGACAAAGGAAAAGAGAGAGAACTGTAAATTCAAGACCCAATAGCTCATGTCTAAACATGGCCAGCCAAGATGTAGGGAAATATCATGCCTGATTTGGTTAAAATGTGTTAAGCACAAAATAGCAGTAGTCAATCATATTTCATTTCAAGTTTGTGTGTGTCATAAGGGAGGTTTCTGTGTGATTTTCAAGAGTATGCACACACACACACACACACACACACACACACACACACACACACACACACACACACACACACACACACACACACACACACACACACACACACACACGGTTTTGGCAGCAGAAAAAGTTGAGTGTATTGTAAATTGCCAAATGTTTCCTCAAGAGGGCAGTCTTTTTCTCAAAGTCTGACATTATTGGCACGAGATTATAGCGGGTAACGGTCTGTCTTCACCTCTCCTCTCCAACTCCACTGCGCCGTTGTCCGGCACTTTGTCAGTCACTGCAACATACCCAGTTATCATTGACAGACAGTGATGGTCACCTAGGGATATTCACATTAACCAACTGACACAACCTGCAAAGTTGTTAACTAGCAACAAAGGGTTACATGTGCCGTGTGTTCCAAAACAGGAAAACCGTGGAGGAGATTGCCATCAACTATTCACTTAACAGTGAGTTCATACACACAGCCAGTCTAGTGGTTTAATCAATAAAGACATACCTGATTTATTTTACACAATGCCGCTCTATTTTCGGGCACAACAAATGGCAAGGGAAGTTATTAGCTTTCTGTTGGTTTACCCCTCTTCCTGGTTACGCCAGGAAAGTCAGAGCCGCCCTTCCAGAACGACGTGCTGTTCCTGTTGACCACACATGCCTGCTGCCCTGTGCTAGCCCGGGTGACGTTCATAATCAACGCTGCGCGGTGGGAGTGGTGCAAAAAAGTCATTCGCAGCGACGCGACCAAATCAGAAACTTGAGAGAAAGTTTCTCTAGTCTTGTTCACCGCTATTCGGCTTGTGTGCGCGCACATGTGGATTACAGTAGCCAAGAACCCAATAAGACCACAACTCCGACCTGTGATTTTGTAAGTTCTTGCTTCTCTTGTTCATTTGTGAAGTGGGAGTTATTGACATTATGTGAATGGTTTAATTGGGTGTTGAGTCGCGTACATGTTGTAGGTGTGTGATAAACATTAAGGACGGACTCGGAGCACTTCCCAAACTTAAATGGTCTGACTTTCCCCAGAATTTTTAACACACCGGATAGCCTACATGTTTGGACATTAGACTATGCAATTAGTCTATTGGGCTACTGTGTAATTCAATTTGCTGCATTTAATTCAGACAGATAAACATTTCAAATTGAAATGAAAAGAATGCTACGGGATGTAGCCTCTTGTAGGTTTTGCGCTTCATAATCACATAATTAGTAGACTAATTCAAAGTGATTATTTCCCCTTAAGTTTACGTTTTAGATTGTTGAAAGACAACCTTTGGCCTCCTATTTATTAATACTGTTCTAAAAATCACTGAACTATTTACATTATTTGGGCCATTATTTAGGCTACATGTCTACAGGGACTTTTTTTTTTGCTTAGGCAGTGAATAAATAGTTATATTTTCCCTCGGCGACATACTGATTCATGCATCAACAGTGGCGTTCTTATCTGATCTCTGTATTGTAGTGTTATTTAAAAAGAGCGACGCCGCTCTGTTTCCGGACAGAGTCGGCCAAGCAGTTATTGGTGACCAAATGAACTCGGTTCAGTTGGCCCCTGCGCACCCATTAAAAAAGCCACTTACGCATGAAAAAGCAATGCCGGTTCAGAGAGTTTCGACCTGCTGAGTGCAGAAAATGACAGGACAGCGATGTGATGTGAAATATCCATGTCCCTTTTTTCGACTATCTCTGTTACATAGGCCTTTAAATCGATTTCAATGTTTGGAGCTGTTCCGCATGCAGTAATATGGCTGCGGGCCTGGGGAAGCACCCTCAGACAATGCCAGCCGTTTGGCACAATGCACAGAAAAGTGAATAGAGGTGCAACGGATAATTAGGCTACGCACTGCTGTCAAGACGTTATCCCAACGCCAGGTTCTTCTGACATTGTGATATCTCCTGTGCTGACGGTAGTAGGGGCCAACAACAGCATATGCCATTTTCCCCCCTCTTCTAAATTTGAATCACTTGTAGCTGTCCGGATGGCACCGACCTGAAGAATGGATAGAGAAGCAATGCAGTATAGGCAAATCGATGCTATACATCGTAGCCTATTGAATAGGATATATTGTTGAATATTTCATATTGAGTAAACCTATTATTTAATAGGCTATAGGCTACTGTATAACATATGGAATAGATATACCATCTAACGAGAAGCTCATTAGCATGTGCCAGTGGTCTGATCCCTTGTGTTCCCGCCTTCTTCCTGGCTTCCGCAGGAACTGTGGACTTGTTTGAAGACCCTCTTCTAAAAAACAGAGGCACCAGCCAGCATCACCCTCACACCAGCACCTCTGTGCCTGGAGAACACACTCTTTTGAGCTTCATATACAGAAACTCACACACTCACACACACTCACACGCACTGAGCCTCTCTCTCATTCTCTGAAGACCTCAGTGTGTTACCCGCAACAGAGATGGCCAAGCGGTGTGCTCAACTGTTCCTGCTGCTTCTCTGGGCTGCTATGGCAACTGCAGGTAAGAGACTGCCGTGCCGACTGCATGGCCTTGTGTGGGAGGGAGAGGGCTGGGTTGGGCTGGCTGCTGCTGCTCCCCTGCTAGGGTGAGCCAGGCTCAGGGATGCCCCTGTCAGGCCTGCCCAGTAACATGGTATTTAATGGACCTTGTTAGCAGAGGTGTATAAAGTAAAAGTACTCTTGCGATATCTTGGCATACATCATTACGTCTAGTAGACTCAGTGGTGTAGTCTACAAAGAACGCGGGTATACGGAGTATAATCACTTCTAAATTTCAGGGATTTCAGTATACTCACTTAAAATTGATTGATCCATTGTTTTGAATAGCACAAATATATACAGTATACCCACTTCTAAAAATCTCAAATATACAGTATATCCACCATAAAAAAGTAGACTACACCACTGAGTCGACTGGTGTAAAAACGATGTAAGATCCTATACTCTTCTTGTGAGAGTAGGCCCCTATTGTACTTTCTACTTATGGACCTGACGCATCTAAGAATCCCGGTCCTAACCTACGTTGACCCTATGACTCTACGATCTCTTTCTATCTCTTCGTCCTCTGCCTTCCTGCTATCTCTGCCTCTCCTCTCTTCCTCTCCTTTTAAATCCACCTCTAACAATTATGTTCTTTTTTCTCATTTGTTAAGCACTTTGAGTTGCATCCCTTGTATGATACAGTGCTATACAAATACAAATTATTATTATATGATATTATTATATTACTTCAACTTTATAGTATAAAGTCGGTGATACATATAGAGATAGCACCTGCATGGGCATTTTACACTGTATATAACAACAGATGTGTATAATGTATACAGTGTAAAAGGCCTATACAGGTGCTATATCTTTATGTAGGCCACACAGATCACAGTGATCCAGCCATTCCCCACACGTCTACCATTAAAGTTAGTTACTTGCAAGGTTAACATGTGGTCGGATTTCTCCTTATGGAAGTCAGGATAAAATGCCTGTGCTTTTCTGATTCAAATGAAATGCTCTTTTACTATTTATTACCAAATCACTTGATTATGAACAACTACTGCTTATTTTGTATACCAGCTCTACACTTGTACAATACCACAATGAGAAAATGAACCGAAACACGGTAAACTATTACTGTCACTGAAGCAAATCAGTATAATGTAACTATTTTAATTGGCATCTTCTCGTTAGTTTATTTGTATTTTAGATCAGTAGTCCACACATTCTCATCAACAGGTGTGATGAGTTTGTGTGCTGAATTCATTCGTTTTCTGTTCTGAACCATGAATGAGAAAAAATACAGTATATGCAGACCAGCACAGCCAATTGTTTAATCATCAGCAGGTGCTTCACCACATTTAGTGCGACAATTACGTGCAAATGAAATGAATTTTCCAGCGCTGTGCTCTTTCTTTCTATTTTTTTTCTCCATTTCAAAATTGTTATGCTTAATTGACCACCCATGTTTCCATCAAATGTAGCGCTGTTGAGTGTTTTACTGTAGCCTACCGTACATCACGTTTTGATTTCACACCTCGGGTGGTGAGATGTGATTTATTTATTTTTTAATCAGTGGATGGGTACATTATTTTGGGAGCCGTGACTTTGGCTTGATGGTAAGGGTACCAAGCTGACAATGTTGATGGAGCATTGATTACTCATTATGTATGGTCACTGCTGGAACATGAATTTTCATTTCAATTTCGTTTTCTTACTTCATTCTGCTCGTGATGGTTTTTGGGCAGCAATGTCACATAGCAGCACTGTGATTATTAGCACACTATGCAACTCTTCTCAAATTTGAGTTGTAATTATAACCATTTCAGGCTTTCAAATATTTTTTTCTCAATCTCACTAGCCATGATGACAACTCTGTCATCATCAATGTAGCCTACTAGACTTTTGTTCACTCTCTGTGTGGCATCTGCAATGTTGTCTCCTCTCAATCATCTCACCCTGTCCCAGTAAGAGATTTAAGAGATTGCCTACCTGACTGCATTGGATTTGTTGCTCTTACACCTTTTTGGTAAGGACATTTAGATGGCAAACTTAATGGCAAATAGTAAATATGAAGGGCAGTGTTGAACCCCATTTGAGGAGTTATGTGAAGAACCATGCTTTTCAAAAGGAAGGGCTGTGGTAATTCTCTCATGTAGATGGGATTGCCGGCGATCCCACTGTTTACTGAAAAAGCTTAACTACATCATAACAACATTGCTACGGCATTACAGAGTCTTGGGTGACAGATTATGACAGGGTCTTTTATTATGGTAACAACAATCTTATAATACACTGTCCATTAAAGGTTAAACTATACATCAAATGCAGTTAAACTCCATGTGAATCTCTGGGTTAACCTACTGAATGGGAAGAGCTGTAGTAAATCCTATAAGCAGAGCTTTTTTAAACTGTACATATGTGAAGACTATGTGAAGCACTGTCTTAAACTCTATTATATGGGCTATCTTAACCCATTTTGTCCTAAGCCCTTTTTGGGAAAGGGTGCCCTCTGCCTATTAAATCCTTAATATCTCAGTCTCCGAACCACATACAAACAATTAAAAGCTAGGACCCTCGTTTTGCCCACATTTTTAATAAAACAGCTCAAATCTCAAATTCCTGAATGCAGCGTATATGTGTTTTCAGGACACAATGGGTGAAACTCTATGGGAAAAGCTGTGTTACTCTATGTTAAGAGCTGTGTCAAATTCTGTGTGAAGTGCTGTGTTAAACTTGTACGGTTGGTATGAAAAAGGCTGTGTTGGACCAGTCTCGAGGGCCTCCAGATGGCTATTCAAACTGAAATAATAAGACCCTGCGAGAGCTGTGTTGCAATAAACAAATATATTGCTTTACATTACTGCCCAGTTAGATCATATTAGAGCAGGCCTATGCCATCTATTAGTTCCCCTCATGTAACATCTCGTCTACTAAAACAAAGCAGTTTGATGCGCTGGCTGAGCTGCTTAAATTTGGTGTTTATTTTTCTGGGATGCTTGCCGGTGGAAAAGCCCAGAGGAGGTCTGCATCCTCCTGTCCGCCGTCCAGAAACTGCACCACCCCATGGGAACCCGCGTGTCAGTCTTGAGATATTGGCAATATGGCCAAAGAAAGCTCGCTATATTGTAACTGTACCAAGATCTTGTTTGTTGTTTTAGGTCCAGTGCCAGGGACTGAGAGTTACTTTTATATGAGGGAGTTTCTCATCTCATCTCAAACAGTTCAACAGATTGCAGTCTATACTTTGACTCTCGTGTTGTGTCGGTACACTTGGCTTCACTTTAATCACATCGCATCTTAGAGACACTTCATGTCTGTCTATGTCTGTCTGACACAAAATGAAAAATGAGAAAATGAGACAAGAAAACAGTAAAGTGAAACGGGCAGATAAGTAAAAACATGGTTGAAATGATTTATAAACAGCCGTAGTCTAGAAATGACTGTGGTCAGGTAACAACAAAACCACAGTTGTCTACAACCACCACTGA
>NC_085867.1:35895732-35905732 GCF_034702125.1 Engraulis encrasicolus | reverse complement strand
GTGTGTGTGTGTGTGTCTGCAAGTGCGTGTGTGTGTGTGTGTGTATGTGTGTAGTCTAAATAGGCTACTTCCGTGCTCTGGAGGGCAGGCGTTGCAGACAGGCAGACAGGCAGACAGGGTGGCAGGGAGACCCGGTGACGCGACCCCTCGACGCTCCTGGAGACCGATTTCTATCTGCACCGCAATTAACAATCTGTCTGTGTGTCTATGTCTCTGTGTTTGTGTGTGTGTGTGTGTGTGTGTGTGTGTGTGTGTGTGTGTGTGTGTGTGTGTGTGTGTGTGTGTGTGTGTGTGTGTGTGTGTGTGTGTGTGTGTGTGTGTATGTCTCTGTTTGTGTGTGCCTACTGTGCATGTCTGCTTTGTGTTTATTTACACTTTGGACATGTGTGTATGTGTATCCTGGGCATGTGTGTTTAATGTGTTTGTCTGGTGTATATTTGTCTGTGTGTGTGTGCATGTGTATGTGTGTGTGTGCATGTGTATGTGTGTGTGTGCATATGTGTGTGTGTGTGTGTGTGTGTGTGTGTGTGTGTGTGTGTGTGTGTGTGTGTGTGTGTGTGTGTTCGTGTGTGTGTGTGTTCGTGTGTGTGTGTGCGTGTGTGCCTATGTGTGTATGCCTGCGTGTATGTGTGTGTGCCTGTGTGTGTGTGTGTGTGTGTGTGTGTGTGTGTGTGTGTGTGTGTGTGTGTGTGTGTGTGTGTGTGTGTGTGTGTGTGTGTGACTTGCGTTCATGTGTGTCTCTGTGTGTGCGCTTATGCTGACTTCCATTCTGACTTTTTTTAGTAGCCCAGCAGACTGTTTTCCTCACATTTCCTTGTTCCAGACAGAACTGTAGACTGTGTGTGTGTGTGTGTGTGTGTGTGTGTGTGTGTGTGTGTGTGTGTGTGTGTGTGTGTGTGTGTGTGTGTGTGTGTGTGTGTGTGTGTGTTTTTGTGTGTTTGTGTGTGGGAAGACAGAACCAAGCTTGGTAAACATCCGAAAAAAAGTCCAAGTTTGGGGCAGAACGGAGCGGAGTGCTTTGTGTGCTAAGAGGTTTGTCATGCTTTCTTGAGATAGGCATCGCTAAACAGGCTGCCTTGCCTGCCGCGGTACCGTACCCATGTGCTTGTCAGTTTTTTCTACCCCACTTTAGTTTTCTGCACGGCGGAAAAGACATTTTCCACAATCTTACATCACACTTCTCTATGGACGAAAGACTGTCATATCATGTGCTCTGTCAAAAATTTGCTTATGCACAACACACATATTGCTGGTACACATTTTAGCATATATTATCATTTACATTCAACAGCTATATCCAAATGTGTGCTTGTTTGTGTAAGCAGCCCCACACTTAGAATATATGATTTTATGTGTTTACAATGAAGGGCAACACGAGCAGCTCATCGTGAGCTTAGCGGTGTGTGGTTCATCTTTACCTTGTACCTTATTTGATTGGTATTCATCAAGGGAAGACTTGGGGTTTTAAAGATTTTTTTACGACTTTTTTGACAGGACAGCTTGAGAGGTGGACAGGTAGCGAATGGGGAGAGAGATGGGGAGGGGTTGGCAAATGACCCGGGGAGGGAGTCGAACCCGGATCGGCCGCATGGCAGACGAGTGCCCTACCAGTTGGCGACGGCAGGGCCAGACTTGGAGTTTTAATTGACAGTTACGGTACTAAGGTTAAATCAAGGAAATTACAGGTGTTAACGAATGTCAACTAGCAGAGTTTGACTTAGAGCGTTAGTAAACCTCTCTCCCGTAACCTCATACAATATTGGTCTGGACCTTTAGCTTATCTTAGATATCAAATTATATACCATAACGCTGTTGTGGACATTATATCTTTATGTCATTGTAGGCTACTTTGCTGAACGCTGTATTTTATATGGGGCAAAATAGGTCTCGTTGAGGTTTTGCAGCATGCCAAAACTCACCCCACCAACTCATGAACATGTGCACCTAGCACCCCGCCCCCCTTTCCTCCCCCCATCCGACAACCAACCTACCACCGTCCCTGTGGAAAGCAAACCTTACAAACATACTCCTCTCCAGTGAACTACAGAACAAATCCCTCGATACCCCGCTCACTGACATTCTGTAAACCATGGCCCACCACCCTACAAACCTACCTGACAGTGTGGCACGTCCCTAGGGCTGACAAGGGAGGTTTGTCGGCCGGTTGGCTGCCTATCGCAGTGGTGTGGTATAGGCAAGGCAAGGCAAGACATGTTTATTTATGTAGCGCATTTCATACATAAATGCAATTCAATGTGCTTCACAAGAATAAAATCATGGTAAAGAGAGAGAAAATGTAAAAAAAGAAACAACGAAATAGAGAAAGAAAATGTTATGAATCAGAAACAATGAATATAAATATATTAAATTAAGACATTAAATATTTGGAATCAGTGAAGATCAAAAACAGTAAAGTCAATGAAAAGTATTAAAAATCAAACAAATAGAATTAGGGATAAACAATAAAATCAAAGGCATCAGTGAATAACTTTGTCTTAAGTTGGGATTTAAAACAATCGATGAAGGGGGCAGTTTTTATAAAGGCTGGAAGCTGATTCCACAGCCTTGCAACATGTATAGTGTGGTGTGGTGTGGTGTGGTATAGTGTGGTGTGGTGTGGGCTGGCCAGTGCAGTGGTGTGGTGTGGTGCGGTGTGGTATAGTGTGGTGTGGTGCGGTGTGGTGTGGTGTGGTGTGGTGTGGTGTGGGTTGGCCAGTGCAGTGGTGTGGTGTGGTGCGGTGTGGCATAGTGTGGTGTGGTGTGGTGTGGTATTGTGGTATAGTGTGGTGTGGTATAGTGTGGTATAGTGTGGTGTGGTGTGGTGTGGTATAGTGTGGTGTGGTGTGGTGTGGCCAGTGCAGTGGTGTGGTGTGGTATAGTGTGGTGTGGTGTGGTGTGTTGCGCTGTGGTATAGTGTGGTATAGTGTGGTGTGTTGTGTTGCGGTGTGGTATAGTATGGTGTGGTGTGGGCTGCCCAATGTAGTGGTGTGGTGTGGTGTGGTGTGGGCTGCCCATGCAGTGTTGTGGTGTGGTGTGGTGTGGTGCGGTGTGGTGTGGTATAGTGTGGTGCGGTGCGGTGTGGTGTGGTATAGTGTGGTGTGGTGTGGTGCGGTGCGGTGTGGTGTGGTATAGTGTGGTGTGGTATAGTGTGGTATAGTGTGGTGTGGTGTGGGGCTGCCCAATGTAGTGGTGTGGTGTGGTATGGTGTGGTGTGGTGTGGTGTGGTGTGGTGCGGTGTGGTGTGGTGTGGTGTGGTGTGGTGTGGTGTGGTGTGGTGTGGTGTGGTGTGATGTGGTTTAGTGTGGTGTGGTGTGGTGTGGTGTGGTGTGATGTGGTGTGGTGTGGTGTGGTGTGGTGTGGTATGGTGTGGTGTGGTGTGTGCTGCCCATGCAGTGTTGTGTTGTGGTGTGATGTGGTGTGATGTGGTGTGGTATAGTGTGGTGTGGTGTGGTATGGTGTGGTGTGGTATGGTGTGGTGGGGCTGCCCAGTACAGTGCAGTGGTGTGGTGTGGTGCGGTGCGTGGTATGTTGTGGTGTGGGGCTGCATGGACGGCTCATTAGCAGTGCGTAGAGATAACGTGTGGCCATCTCTGCGTCGCCCGCTTGTGTCGGTGCCAGCGGCTGACTGGCCAGCCGTCTGCACCGATAAGGACCCCCCTCCCCGACCGACGCTGGGCTAAGCTTAGCTGCCCTTATCGCTGCCTGCATCGGCAGCAGCAAACATCTCTAGTTTCTACTTTCTCTCTCTCTCTCTCTCTCTCTCTCTCTCTCTCTCTCTCTCTCTCTCTCTCTCTCTCCCTCTCTCTCTCTCTCTCTCTCTCTTCTCTCTCTCTCTCTATCTCTGGCTCCTCACTTCTCCTCACTCCTCCTCACGACTCCTCGCTAGCTCTCTCTGCTCTCCTCTCTGTTTCTTCCTTCCTTTCATGTGCCTCCACTTCCAGCCAGCGCCTCCACTCTGGAGACAGAGGGAGAAGGGAAGGAGAGAGGGCTTCAAATGCATCCCGTTCCTCTCTCTCTCGGGCTCTTTGCTCCTTCTTCTTCTCCTCCTCCTTGCTTGCTGTCTCTGCTGTTCTCTCCCGTTTCATTGTTCATGCACCTCAAGTCACGCCCGTCATGGATGAGTCATAATGTGTTAATGTCACAAACGTTTTATGGTCATGAAAAGTTGCACTGCATTACGGCACTGTTATGACACTGTTATGTCATATGTTTGACACCAGCGTCAAATTAAAGGATAACTCCAGCCAAGATGCAGTTGTAATGCTCACACTACCCTGGACTTCTCAGTACCTGAGATTGTTTTCTGCCTTTTCTGAGATCCTGGTCATTGTAATGGGGCCAGGTGTTTGTTTACATAAAAAAAACATCCAAAAGGTTATGCAACATCAGCAGACAACTAGCAAACTATATATTTGGAGTAGGCCTATGTTAAGATTTTTTAAAATGTAATTGTAAACAAAAGCTGCCCCCATTAGAATAGCTCATATCTTGGAAAGGGCTGAGCCAAAAAATGCAGCATCACCAGGTACTGACAAGTCAAGGGTAGCGTGAGCAATACAACAGCATATTGAAATTGGCAGAAGTGTTCCTTTAAGTGTTACCGAATGTACAGTAGGGTACAGCATCTGCATCGGTAGGAACACACATCTCTTGTTTCTTTCTCTCTTTGGCTTCTCTCTCCTCCTCACTCCTCCTCACTTGCTGTTTCTCCTCTGCTCTCCTCTCCCGATTCCTCCTCCTGCATCGGCAGGTACAAATGTCTCCTGCAGAGACATACAGAGGGAGAGTCGGGCAATCTCCACTGTGTCCTAGGGCCGACTTCCGCATTAGCAAGATTAGCTGTTTAGCGTCTCAGAACTGCTTAAGCGTTGCGAATGTTAATGCCTAGAAGTGGGCGTAGCACACAGCAAATGCGATGCGATGCAATGCAGGGAATATGAAAAGACTTGCCGTTCATAGTAATAACTTCAGATAAACATCACAGATGGTAAAACTGTTGTGATTATCATTACCGAGACAGTTGATAGTTAACATATTTGTGGTGATTACCCCGCGGTATAGTTCGTTAGTCCTTATTTTTGGCTTTTAATGTGATGGTTCCATGTTGAGTCTATGGAAAGACAGCCGCTTTAGGCACGACCTCAATCTCGTTGAAAGGCGGGGCTGCAATTTAATTCCTGGTCCTCCAATCGCGCAACTCTCCCTCTGTATGGCTCTGGTCTCCTGTTTCTACTCTCGGGCTCCATGCTCCTCCTCTCTCTCTCGTGCTCACTTGTTGCTCCTTGCCAGCTGTCTATCCTCTGGTCTCTCCCGCTTCCAAGTCTTGCTCAGGGAGGCTAAATGAATTTTCAGTGTAAACTGACAATAAAGTATAATCGTAAGTTTGGCATTGTTGCTCCTCTTCACCTTGCTCCTCCAGTCAGTGCCTCTGCTCTGGAGGAGGGGAGAGGAGAGGAGAGGAGAGGAGAGGAGAGGAGAGGAGAGGAAAGGCAAGGAAAGGCAAGGCAAGGCAAGGAAGGGAGAGGAGAGGAGAGGAGAGGGGAGGAGAGGAGAGGAAAGGAAAGGAAAGGAGAGGAGAGGAGAGGAAAGGAGAGGAGAGGAGAGGAAAGGCAAGTAGAGGAGAGGAGAGGAGAGGAGAGGAGAGGAGAGGAGAGGAGAGGAGAGGAGAGGAGAGGGGAGGGGAGTAGAGGAAGGGCTTCAAACACATAGCCTACGCAGGGAACCTGTTCACACCACTGACCTTGATCAGACAGTGGAAAAAATCCTCATGAAAGAAAAAAGGAAAAGGGCACTTCTCTTGCGCACACACGCTGGCATGGTGTACACACACTGGCACGCACACACAGGCACACACAGAGAGACAGAGAGAAAGACACAAGCACACACGCACGCACACGCACGCACACACACACACACACACACACACACACACACACACACACACACACACACACACACACACACACACACACACACACACACACACACACACACACACACACACACACACACACACACACCTCTACACCCTCACAGACCGTATACACACAGATACTGTACACATGGAAAAACACAGCAACGTACACACACGCATACAGTGCGTTGTACGGAATCTGTTTCATGCTTGAGCCAAGTGAGGTCAGTTTTAACTTTTGCAGTCCAAACAGGATGTTCGGCGAGGCGCCAGCTCACCGGCACATACTTATATAAAACACAGCACATACTTATATAAAACAATGCAGACAGCACAGCACAGCACAAACAGTACTTAGTGATACCGATTTAACAATACAGAAAATAGACAGTAGAGAATACCGGTGTGTATGTAGGCCTACATCATATTACTGTGCCGCCACATACTTATATAAAACACAGCACATACTTATATAAAACAATACAGACGGCACAGCACAAACAGTACTTAGTGATACCGATTTAACAATACTGAAAATAGACGGTAGAGAATACCGGTATATATGTACATCATATTACTGTGCCGCCACATACTTATTATATAAATACTCATATACACAGCACATGCTGTACTGTGGTTATGTAAATCAATGCAGGCATTACAGATCAACATTGTTATTCAGATTTAACAATACAGAGAATAGACTGTATCATAATAGCAGGAAATACACAGATGAACAGCACAGCACAACAGAACATAGTGATACCGATTTGACAACACAGAGCATATAATATCTAATGCTGGACATACTGTACATAGGCCTACATATATAAAACAATACTGCACCAGCACACTTCTTAAATTGATGAACTTGCCGACCCAACATTCCTGTTTTCACTCTCAGTATCCATGTAACTTGAAATAAATCCACTCCACAACGAAAGTTTACCCTGTTAAAAAAAGGAGAGAATCCGCATAACAGCTGATTGCGCAAAGCACAATAGGATTTGTACAAATTTGTACATTTGTGAAATTAATTGTGATTAATTATTATTATTATTATATATACAGTACAGTACACTTCACAAACACCATTACATACGCACATGTAGAGTAAATAATCAATTACAGTAACCCATATTTTTACTCAAACAAGTGTTTTTGTAGCATAAACTGAGGACATCGATATGCACAGTATGAACAGCATGAAACAATACAGAGAAAATACAGTGCATATTCGCTCACACACACACACACACACACACACATGCACATGCACAAACACACACACACACACACACACACACACACACACACGCGCACACACACACACACACACACACACACACACACACACACACACACACACAGACACACACACACACACACACACACACACACACACACACACGCACGCACACACATACAGCGTTTACTCATTAAATATGCAGAAAACAACAGCACACAGGTGCATTCTTCAGTCAATGCAGAAAAAAATACAGTACAGCATGCACACTACACTAAAATATGCAGAACAACCAAGCTAATCCCCCCACCCCCCCCCACTCTCTCCACTCTACTGTACTTCTTTCCTCTCTCCTTTCACAAACACACTCACAGGGGATTAGCATTTTGTGTAAATAAATAGTCTTGGTAATTGGCTTGAAAAGAATGTGACTATGCTACAGTGCACAGCTCAACAACAAGATCCAAACGGGCTATTTAGTGACGCCTGTTTAAGACATTAGCCATGTTCGGAAGAGAGAATTTCCTCTGCCATGCAGGTCACTTCAGTGTTTCCTGGAATGCCTACCCCAGCTCCCCCTCTGTGCCCCCCCCCCCCACACACACACATCTCTCTCTCTCTCTCTCTCTCTCTCTCTCTCTCTCTCTCTCTCTCTCTCTCTCTCTCTCTCTCTCTCTCTCTCTCTCTCTCTCTCGCTCTCTCTCTCTCTCTCTCTCTCTCTCTCTCTCTCTCTCCTATATGTCTTGGTCTACCTCCAGGTCTCTTTTCCCCTGAGTATCTCTCAGCCTCGCTCTCTGTCTCTCTATTTTCTCTCTCTTTCTTGCTCTCTCTTTCCGTTTTCGTTCTCTCCCTTTCTCCCTCTCTTACTCTTACTCAGATGCTCTCTCTCAGTCTATCTGTCATAGTTTGAACTACCCAAGAATGTCTGTGGGGAGCAAAAATTGGGAGGAGTAAGAGGCAGCAATCATTGTTCAGTAGAGGTGTCAATCCCAGGCTGAGAGAGTTATGAGGCCTGCCAGATCTGGATCCAACTACTATAGATCTGGGGTGCATTTCTGGAAAGCTTAGTTGCAAATTATGTTAGCTGCTTTGTTGTTTGCAATGCAATTTCCCATTGGCAACTGCCGAAGTTGCTAACTGCTAACAACTATGCTTTCCAGAATTAGATTTATGAATACTCAAGACATGCAGGCACACACGCACACAGGCACGCACACAGTTACGCACGCACGCACGCACGCACGCATGGCAAGTAGCTGAACCACCAATGACGAATGGAAAATGGGACAAGGTTTTTAACTCCCTAATCTCCAGGGATTGACATTGCTGTTAACCCTTTCATGCAGAGCCTTTATTTATAAGCCTGCCAAAATAGTAATGACGAAGTGTTTAAAGCTGTCTCTTTAGACTGCCTTTAGCAATGTTGCTATGATATGCTGTAGTGGAGTTTTGCAGCAAACAGTGAGTCGGATCTCCTGTCACATCTCATCTGCACCAAAAAGTCGAGATCAGGAAGCGATGCAGGGGCAGAGCTAAACTGGGACTAGGGCCCTCTTGTATTGGTCATATTGTACATCAATACATGAATTTCATAAGGGTTGGAGCAGGCGTCACCCAACAGTTTTTCTCTTCTTTTAAGGGTGCTGACCAAAATATTGTAAAACTATATAAACTATATATAACTATATATAAAACTACATATTGTAACCATGGCAGGCCGTATGGGCTTTTCCCTGTGGGCCCTGCGCTGTGTGCAGTAGTTCTGCAACTGACGTAGCGAAGTGTTGTGGATGACACCTGCTCAACTCATTAGCCTGACGTCTTGCCTTAATTAGCTTACAGTGCACAATGCAGTGCATATTCGCTCACACACACACACACACACACACACACACACACACACACACACACACACACACACACACACACACACACACACACACACACACACACACACACACACACACACACACACACACACACACACACACACACACACACACACACACACACACACTAATGTCTTGGTAGGGTATCATGTTGCATACAGTACATACACTCACAAAAAGTACAAATAAACATGTTCAGTAGACATAAAAAAGCCAAAGTAGTACACATTATTGCCTGTGCTAGAAGTCCCTCAGTTCAGTAAGAATAATAGAAAAGGTGCTCTATTAGGTGCTCTCTGTGAGACACTAGGTCAGAGAGAGTAGAGAGAGAGAGGTTCCATTGGCCCATTGTTTCCGGGTTCTATTATTGCAAGGGGGAGGGGGGGAAATCCCCCTTTAGGCAGACCTAGGCAGACCTAAGGACTGTTCTATTCATTGCTAGGAGTATTATGACACACCCCTTTAGGCAGACCGGAACCTGGTCATGTTAGGTGCCCATAGCAACCTATGACATTGGCATCTCTATATACTTAAAGAATCTCTGACTAGGTGCTCTAAGTTCACCACTGCCACATTACTGAGTACCAGCAACGCTCCCTCCCGTGGGTGAAGTGTTGTGTACTACCTGCCACTGCTGCTGACATCTAGCTGTTGTTTCGTTTTGTGGTGAGAGTGGAAACATCTCTGTTTCACCCCCCCCCCCTTTCCTCTCTCCATTGTAGAAGTTATGTGGGTGTACTGGATGTCAAGAGTTGGCACTGGCAGGATATGGCAACTGCAGTATGAAACTGACTGTGGTTACTGTACAAACCACCATGTGAGATAAGAGGGAAGTGGAACCTCAGCAACTTATTATACTAGAAGAAAGAAAGAAAGAAAGAAAGAAAGAAAGAAAGAAAGAAAGTCATAAGTGAGGAAAGAGCGAGAGAGGAGGGAAGACATTTGCATGCA